>NW_005843256.1:171917-177490 GCF_000455745.1 Alligator sinensis | reverse complement strand
CAACAGATGTGCTCCGTGTCTGCTTTGCTCCCACGTTCGGGTTGGAATTTCCAAACTGATGGTTTTTTGTTGGGTTTCCCCCCCCCCACCCCCTCCTTGGCCTGAATACCTGCTACACGAGGATGCCTTTAAATAACTTTGTCTAGTGAGCTCCTTCCTCGGAGAACTGGCTGCAGCTTTTAGCCGGAGCCTGCCATTCAGTCCTGCCTTAAATTTGTGGCCAGCGGAGAAATCGATAGGATGCAAAATAAATGACAGCTGTGAGATTTAAGTGGTGTTTATGTCCAAGACGGGCGTTTTAAAATACCTCCTGAGGATCAATCATGGTGCTTTTTGGAAGCTTTTGCTGCATGATTGTAACTGTCTTCTAGGCGCCAAAGACCATTTTTAAGTCTGGTCCGTGTAGGCAGCCCAGTGCCCTGGTACGTCAGGGGTGAGTGCTAGGGAAGATCCTGAGAGATGCACCGAACCTCTCCACTGGGGAAAGGAAATGCTGACATTTCTCTTTATTTTCCTACGTGCCAAGCTCCCCCCAGGTCTCTGCTCACGCTGTGCTTGGTGCTGCACAGATGTGGCAATGAGGGGCTCTGCAAGTGGTGAGGCAAGGCAGGCGGCCAAGCAGACACTCCCAGGAGGACTTTGGCTGCTGAGTTATGATGGGTTGTTTTTAATGGTCCATAATTAAGGTGGAGGCCTTCACTTGCAATGGTCTTGGCTGGGCCAGGAGTCTTCCAGCTTCATGACTGAGAGCCAGGACTTGGGATTTCTCTTGTGGGACTCCTTTAACGAGCCACGTCTGTCCCCCTCCACCCCAGTTTCCTTGCCTTCAAGTGGGCACGCTACCGTGTGCCTTCCCGGGGGTCCTGCAGCTTCCTGAGAGCCACGGATGCAAGTGAGCTGTAAGCGCGTTGTAGCACGGTGCGTTTAGGGTTAGTGCTGCTTTCAAATCCATGCCTTGCTTGGCAGGGAGATTGAAAAGCTCTTTAGCAATCTGCTGCTTGTGTTGTCACTGGAGGTTTCCGAGCGCCGGGCTAGCATGTCAGTTGCGTGGCATCGGGGTATTATTCGGTTCTGGGGTCAGTGGTACCAAGCTTTGCAGATTGGAGTCATATACGGATATTTTGAAGAGAATTTGCATCACTTTTGTGTGTGCTAATAGGGCTTTTGTTACCATAGCACCTGAGGGCCTCACAGCTATGAATGGATTTTATCATCGCAACGGTCTTGAAACGTAGGGATGTGTTACAACCGTTTGATTAATACAACCTGAGCTACAAGGGCACCTAGAGTCTGTGGCTGCGCTGGGAACTACACGTGGGCCTCCCATGTCCCAGCCCAAAATCCTATTCAGCAGTCCACCCTTCGACCTGCATGAGTAGTCGTAGGTGTGGTTGTCATTATAATGCCTTGTAGGGCCTATTATTGATGAAGCACAGGCTGACTGGTGCCTCTGGGGGCAAGAAGAACAGGGCAAAGGGCTATTTCCAGTTCCTTCTTTATGTGGAGTTGGGGGCATCTTCCAAATATGAGTGACCCACTAAATAGCCCCTCCAAACATCGGCATGACTGAGGCTCCCTGTCTGCGAAGGAAGCCTGAATGTGGCTGCAGCTTATACTTGCTAAGTGCTGTCTGACTGCTGGCTGATGAGCATGCAGTTAGGAGTTTAAAGCACATTAGCTCATTTGAGCTCGAGCATGGAAAAATAGTGAAATCTGCAGAAGATGGGTTTCCTCATCCAAAGACCTCAAAGCTCTCTAGAGCAGTGAGAAAGCAGTATTATTCCCATTTTACAGGTGGGCAAACTGAGGCACAGAATGGTAAAGAGCCCAGTTCAGCTCCCATCTCTATCCAGTGGGAGTTTCTAATAGAAGGTAGCATGGGCCTGACATGCTGACCCAGTGTTACGCCTGTAGCCGGACCCAGCTCTTCTGTCTCCCTGTCCAGTGCTGCCGGTCATGGCCAGGATTACAGTCTTGCAAAATCCCATTTGAAAAAAGGAGGAGCTGAGAAAACTCTGATGGTTAAGTGTGGCAAGTGAATGCCTTGAGGCAAGGAAAGCCTAAGCTTGGGGTTCAAGTGAGGGACTGAGCGATCAGGAGTAATAATGGTCTTCTCAGGCAGCCACAGACTCGCTGCAGGACCCTTGGGTGAGTTTTCTGATCCTGGGTGAGTTATTTCTTTCTCTGCCTCCGTTCCCCACTCCTCTTTAAAAATGTGACAGCAAACTTTGCAATAGCCTTGGAAAATGCAGGAGCAAAGTCCAAGGCAGCTGCTGATGGGTATCACTGCAGCAGCCGTCTTGGCCAAAGTCTCTCTCCCTTTTGCTTGGTACCACTAGGGTGTTGGAGCTGTCCTAGCTCCTAATCTGCACGCGAGCTACAACAACTTGGCTTAGCCTTTGCTTGTTGGCATCCTTGTAAGACCAACAACACCCCCTCCAACTCGGGGAATCCAAATCACCAAATGTATTCAGTTGGGCATTAAGTCTAGCAGCGACTAGGATGCTCCGAAGGGCTGGAAGTGACCTCGAAGGTCAACTTGTCCAACCTCCTGGACAAACTTGTCAAAGGGCCTGAGTGCTGACAAGCTCTTCTCTCTGAAAGTTGGCAACGAGTGTGTGTGTGAGCAAACCTCTCTGGGGAGCATCTGATATTCCAGCGGGCAAGGAGAGTGTGTTGGAGGTGTGTTTTGTAGGGATTGCTGTGACCTCGAGGAGGGATCTGGGGTGTAGACCCCTAGTCAGGCACTGCCAGTTCCTTGGGTGAATTTAATGCTTCTGAACAGTCCCTGAGCAATTCTGCAAACAGCTGCAGGGCCAGCCTGCCTGCCAGGCCTCGCTGCTGCCCTGGCTTCAGCCCTACCCTGGAGGGGACCTTCTCCAGGAAGCAGGAGGTCATTTGAGACTCCAGGACCCATTTTGTCCCAACCTCCCTGTTGCGACTGCCACCTAGTGTCGATGTCAGTGATTGATGTGGTGAAAATAGGAAACCAGCTGAGATTCCCCATGTGTGGGTAATAAGGCAGAGCTGCTGCTAATGCAGGCTGGATTCAAAAGGGGGACCTAGACGGAAGAAATTCGGCTGCCTGCTGTTCTCTCCCAGCTTCAGTGCTGGATTTCGAACTTCCCTTCCAGCCCTATCTGCTCGTGCCTGACTGGTCTGCCTGCGTTTTCCCACTGAGACACCGCGCTATAAATTAATACAAGGCGACCGGCTTGCGAACTGTGCCTTGCCCTCCTGACAGGGTGAATGTGTGGCTCTAATGCAGATAATATGGAATCAGTTTCCATTAAATGCATTTGCATGAAATATTCTCGCGCACTTTTCTTCCTGTCCTTATTGCTCGTGTGATGTACAAGGACCAGGGGAATAAATCTTAATGCTAGATGAACACTCCAAGACAATGCGGCATCCAGTGCATGTAAATGTTTGCAAAATGAGCCACTCGGAGAACGGGCTTTTGATTTCGCCTGAGCATGAAGTATCATCAGGGAGGAAAGATGGGGAAACACGGCTTTTAATCCTAGAACTGTTTGGCTTTACAATCACTGAGTGACACCGTGTATTTCTCAGTTTTGGAGCGAGCTGCGCTACCTGAACCAAGGATGCTGCGTATATACATATGGCTTTTTTTTTTTCCCCTTTACTCCTTCCGAAGTGAATAACAGTTGCTAACATGCACTTACTAACAAAATTCCCCTGATGCTCATTCATAAAGAACCGCGCCGGTGATTCTATCAGCATTAAACTGTTTGGTGACTGAGCTTAGAATTATAGGAATCGGAGCAATGAATTAGCAGTAAATCAAATCCCGGATGATTCCCTACCCAACTGCGGCGAGATTTAAATTAAAAATATCTTGCCGAGATGAAGTAATCATAAGTCAAGCACTGGAGTTCTGTCAGTCTGGGCTCTCGCACGAGGAGCGTCGCCCCTTTGAAATCAAAACCATGACAAGCCCACGTATTGATCCCCAGCTGAACTGGGAAATTGCCACTTCATTTTTTCTATAAATGGTTTTTTCCCCCCCCTCTTTTTAAAGGGAAGCGGGTTTTTCTGGGAAGCTGATGCAGGCTTTGTAGATTGGCTGCATGGGCTTGTGGTTGGTGTGAGTATATTTGATTGCAGTTTTTTCCCCCACCCCCCCCACTCCTGACCAGGGACTTGTCCATAGTGCAGCCACAGAAAGAAAAGCTCAATTAGGAGTCTAAGAGGTATATCCTGTTCCAAGTGGCTGTCAGTGAAACAACAAGCACCGGGGGTACAATACAGCTTGGTTTTCTTCTGCTGCTTGATGCAGAGTGTTATCAAAAGGAGACTCTGATCCAGCCACCGACTTTTTGGGGTGGCCTCAGAGGAGTCAGTTCACTGCTCCGTGCCTCAGTTTCTCCATCTTTAAAATGTGGGCGGAGATGCTTGAAAAACACGTGCAGCTCCATAGGTCAAAAGTGCTTTATTAATGCTGACAGGCACCGTGAATTAATAAGAAATGGAGAAGGTGCCTGTCGGGGACTAATTTAATCTGAATCTTGCACTTGGACTTTGTTTTCCCCGTTGCTGAGCCGTTTCTCTTTTCTCACCTGGCTTGATGGGGAGGAGGAAAGACAGGTTTTGGTGGGAGAACACGAAGAGGGACAGGCTTGTGACTCCACACCAAAGTTTGGGCAGAGGAGAAGACCGTGGGACCAGGACTGAAGAGCAGAGGCAGTGAGCACTGTAATGTTGGCCTACCCTTTGTCAAAGTTGTCAGAAACTCTTACCCAGTTTTCCTTGGAAGTGGCTTTTTCATCATCTAAACTCTGCTATGGGGACAATCTCTTTCCCCCGTGCTATTTTTGGATTTGCTTTCAATTAAGGTAGTATCTGTTCCCAGCTCTCTGTTCACTCCTCTTGTTCCTCTTGACATGTGTATGGGGAAGGGGGGGACCCCTCAGTGATTCTCACTGAAGCGATGCTACGGCAGTGCTTCTCAGTACCCCTCTCGTTAGACTCGAGGCGCCTCCTCGGAAAATCCCAGCTCTCATCCTTCACTCGTTTTCCGATTGCAGAGAAAATAGTAGAGCAGTTCTTTGGTTGCAAACAATTCAGAAAGACCAGGACAGGGCAGAAGGTTTTTAATGCTGTGGATTGCTGTTTGAAACCTCTGGGTTTATCTTGTGCATTGCGTTGGTACATCTAACCGTGCTAACTGCGTGTGGTGCCACGCGTCATCCTGGGGAGGATCTCGGGGCACTCTGGTTGATCATTGCTGTGCTATAGTGCAATGGCTGGGGTGGGCACTGCTGTCCCCTGCTGTCACACGCGCTCCCCATCCCTCTGTGTGTCAGGAAGCGGCTGCTCGGGCCCTTTCCCTGTGTGCAGGGCAAGCACTGAGCTTTCAGCAGTGGCGTGTGGCTCTGCAAGCACTGCCCAGGCGGCCGTGGGGAACAGGCCGGCAGTCCCCCTGGGAGTGGCTATGGGTCTGCATTCCCACTCATGTCATACAGGTGGGGAAACTGAGGCATGGGGCAGCGGAGGGCGGCATTTCGCTTTGCATTCGCATCCTCATGGGGGCTGCATCTGTGGATCAGGCC
>NW_005843256.1:161741-171886 GCF_000455745.1 Alligator sinensis | reverse complement strand
CCCCCCCCCCCCCCTATGGCACCCACCACAGCTGCCACCCTCCAGCCTTCGGGGCAGCCACCCAGTCCTTTCTGAGCTCCCCTGGGCACAGATTTCCAGGGGAGGCTGCCCCTTGCTGGACTAAATCTGCTAAAGGATGCGGGGTGGGGGTAGGGTTGCAGGTTCAAGTCCCTCCTGCCCCCAGTGCCCGTTCTGGGGCAGGTGTGTCGGACACGGGCTCCCGCTGCACGGGGCTGGGCTGAGGCTCAGCCCACACCTGGCTGCGATCCCGGCAGCTTCCCACCCACCTGTTGGCTGCAGCTGGCTTGGAGAGGCCTGAGCCGAGGTGGGGAGAGCCCGTGCCCGGCTTTCCTGGGCTTGCAGGGCCGGTTCCTCCGGCAGGGATGGACCGGGAGCAGGCAGGATGAGGCGCCTGGCTGCCATGGCGATGCGTTGCTATGGAAACCCTCCAAGATGCCATCCCTGTGCAATGTGGAGAGAAGGCAGCCCTGTGCCTGCAGCCCTCGCCTGGCCCAGCCCCGGGGCAGTGCCCAGCCTGGCCTGGCCTGACCCCATCTGCCACCCCCTCCCCTCCAGTAGCGATGGGGGTGGGGGGTGTTGAGCTAATTGCTTTTCTAGTCCTACCTGCTAATTGCTGGGGCTTTCTGATCCGCTGCTGGGAGTCCATAAGGGCATCTTCCCACAGCTGGAGCAATGTGGGGCAAGCCGGGCTCCTGCCCCCATGCTGCCCCACCATCCCTGGCTCCCAGCTCTGGGTGTTGGGTGGTGCTTTGTGCCCTCACAGCTTCAGGTTGGAGCTCAGACCTCAGGGCGATCCTGGCTTGTTGGCAGCTCTCCTCCAGCCCTGGAGCCCTCTCTCTGGGACAGGCGAGAGGCTGGTGCCTCTGCTGCAAGCTGCAGCTCTTGCTTTGCTATGGGTGCTGGGAAAATGCATGGCAGGGCACCTGGGTTCCTTCCTTGAGGCTATGTAGGCTCCTGCAGGGCTGGCTTAGCTGGAAGCGAGACCCCGGCTCGGGGCTGAACTTGGTTCCTTATTCCCTGTTCCCAGTTCGTTGTTCCCGTTTCCTTTTTCACAGTTACGTATGCACTGGGTGGCTGTTAGCAATGACTTGGATGTGCCAAAGAGTTGGGTATTTCAACCCAAATATGTATTTACTATGAATAATGTACTATTACATCACATAGCCAATACCTTGCCCTGAATGAGGACCTGAATTGGACTGAGATTACGGGGCACAATATGCTTGGGACCACTTCAAACCCCATGTCTCTGTGACTAGGGGACTTTTCTGAGGAAGACTGGCCAGTCCTCTGTCTGATCTGAAGCTCAGTTTTCGAGTGCCAACCTGCCAGTTGATGCTCCCCCGGTTCCCCACCTGTGTGCTATGTACATTGTCAAATAAGGAGCTGAGTTTGGGCTGAGATTATGGGGCAAAATCCACTTTGCATCACCCCAAACCACATGTCTCTGCCATTGGGGGACACTCCTGAGAAAGCTGGGTCAGGCAGGAACCTGCCCAGGCTTTAGAGTGGCATTTGCTAGCTGACAGCCTCCCCCCCGCACCCCTGCCTGCCTGCCGAGTCCCGGGTGCTGAATAAGGAGCCAAGCGAGTTCATTTTCTTTGTTGGCGTTCCTTATTAAACATGAAACAATCAGACAGGATTTGGGCCAGTGTGAGGGATTTTGGAGAAGCACCTGTCACAGCTTTCCATGATGAACATATGTGAACATATATAGCCTTAGTCATCTGGGATTATTTTTTTCTACTTTGTTTGGGTACAGTTTTAAGGTAAAATGCTGATCGTGTATTTAAATGTATTTAAGCCTGTACCTACCACACACACGTGGTTCCTGATGTCAGTTCCTTGTTCTTTTTTCGGGGGGGAGGTGTTGTGTTTAGGGTTAGAGCAGGTGGAGCCCTGCCCTGTTGTAGAGAGTCCTGGGGGCCAGCCTCATCCTCATTGTTGTCCCTGGGTCTCATGCTACAAATGGTGCATACCTGGATTAGGACCATATGCACTGCCCACCCTGGCCAGTTCAGGATATGTGCCAAATGAGGTGCCTGCCTTGGGACCCACGTTGCAGGTGGCGCTCGCTTTGTCCAGTGCATGACCTGTACTGCATACAGTGCCCAGCACAGCCCAGCCAGTTTGGGTTCACGCCGCACTGGCACCTGCCCTGGCTGGTCCAGGACATGCGCAGCACATAGCACCTGCTCCAGCTGGTCTGGCACCTGTGCTGCATACAGCAGCTGGGGAGGGCGCTGTGTGCAGTGCAGGTCCCAGACTAGTCGGAGCGGGCATCTCATGCTGGATTTGGCATACGGCTGCGGGATCCATGGGTCGAATCCGGCCTGCAGATCCAGCTTCACACCATTCATCCAGCCCATGGGCTACTCCTGTGCCCTCACCCAACTTGTGGGTCCAGTTGACTTTGACACCCCTGCTATAGAGGTAGGAGAGGAGAGATGTCACCATTTCTTCCTTGCTTCCATTGCAATCTCACCTGCTCCTTCCTGTGAAGTTTTGAAACTGTCAGCCACTGCCATTTCCCTTCACCTCTGCTGCTGCTGCTAAATGCCTCACTCGGAGACTGAAGAAGAGCGTTTGTGCCTGAAAGCGTGCAAAGAACAATTTTCCCAACTATTTAGTTGGTCTAATAAAAGATATCCCCTCGTCCCAAAGAACCATGTCTGGCCACGTCACTCAGAGACGACACTGAAGTACTTCATCTCTTCTTTGAAGCGAATGAATTCAGTATTTATTGCCTGATATTTTTAAAATATGAAGTGAATATGTAAACGGTTATCGATGGTACATAACAGCTTTTTTGGGTGTGTTTGGGATGATTGCTGGTCTTGTGGGCATAGGTATGGTGGTTTGTGGGTTTTCCATATATAGTGCTTTGTGGAGTGCCATCCTGGGTATAGATTGTGGTATCTAGAAAATTGATATCAGTGTTGGAGTATTTCAGAGAAAAGTTGAGGGGTGATAGTTGTTAAACCCATGGGTTTGAGTCAATAAGTGAGTCCAGGTGCTCAGTCCAGATAATGAACATCTAATCTCTGTCATGCAGGTATAGTGCAGGTTTGGTGCAAGTTTCTCCAGTTGTTTTCTCCAGGTAGCTCATGAAGAGGTTGGCATATTGAAGGGCCATCTTTGCATCCAGTGCAGTGCCCTTGGTTTGGAGGAAGTGACAATTGTAGGAAGTGAAGTTGTGGGTGAGGATGATGAAGTGGATGATTTGTACAACATGTTGGAGTCTGCTCCCTATTCTTGAAGGCATCTGTCAGGCAGCTGTGCCTTCGTGGTGTGGGGTATTAGTGTACAGGCTGGTGACATCCATGCCTGCAATTTTCAGGGATGTGGCTGATGTTCTGGATTCAGTTGAGGAAGTAAAATGTGCCCTTTGGGTGACAAGTAGTTTCAGGACAGTTTCTATGAATCCTGATAGCTCTTCAGTGTGGGTACCACTGCTGGATTTCATGGATCTACCTTGAGTGTGGATCTTTGGGGTCACATAGAAAGTTTCTGGGGTGGGGGATAAGTGGAAGTAGTTTTCCCTGACATAGGTCTGGGGAGGATTTGATGATAGTTTTCCATTTCCAGAGTGAATTTGGTGTGGGGCCTTCCCGAGGTTTTTTAGAGCATTTGATGTCGGAGAGTTGCCTGCCAGCTTCATTGATGCAGGCCCTATAATCTCAGCCCAAATTCAGCTCCTTATTTGGTGCTAGGCACGTAGCACGCAGGGCTGGGAGGCTGTCTGTGGGCAGGGTGGCACTTAGACCAAGCAGGGGTTAGGCAGGGGCCTGTCCAGGCCTCTTTGAGAAAGTCCCCTAGTCACAGAGACGTGTAGTTTGGGGTGACCCAAGCCCAATTTTGCCATTCAACCCGTCCTTATTCAGGACAATGTTCTTGCTATGTGACATATTAGTAACTATACATTTTGGATGAACTATCCCACATTTTGGCACGTCCAGTTCATTGCTAGCAGCCTCTCGGTGTGTGAATAGTAACTTGGAGAGGAACTAGGAACAAGGAGCCAACTTCAGCCTCATGCCCAGGCCTGGTTGGGGGGACTTTTGAGAGGCCTGCTGCTGCCTGGGCCAGGGGAAGGTTAACTTGACAGTGGGAAGCCGGTCCCACTGCCCTTCCCTGCCCCTAGTGCTGGCCGGGGCACTTGGGGCTCTGTGAGCCCGTGATGAGGGCAGGCTTGTCCCTTTCTAGCCCCAGCAGTGCCTGCCGGACGTACCCCGGGGGCAGCAGTGGGGTTTCCAGCCCCTCTGCAGCACTGTGTGGCTGCCCCTTGTCCTGGGTGGGCAAGAGCAATGGCAGGTCTGGCTGGGGTGAGACAGGGCCAGCTCCAGGGGGTTGCACCAGTGCATTTGATTCCTGCTCCACACATAGTTTAAACCCAGCTGCCTGCCTGTGGCAGCAGCGTTTGTAGTCAGGTCCTGCTGAGGGAGTCACTTGACTGCATGGCTCATTGTCATCTACCCGATTCCTTCTAAACTCTTCACTCCACAGGTGTTATCAACCCTCTCCTGTTTAATGGGCTGATGCTCCAACCATCAAGCTTTGTTCTGCCATTCTGCTGTCTGTTAGCTGCTCCAGATAATACAGTTCCTACGTCACAGCCCCGCAGATTGTTTTAAACTCATTCCAATGAAGTTATATTTGCTTTCCCATCAATCTTATATTGCATAATCCAGCCCCAGGCCTCTAGTGTGTTAGTAAAGCTTCTAGTTTATTTTTAACTGGGGAAAAATGTGTGTTGTGTTGTATGTGATGCTGCACTTTGCCATCGGCACCCCTCACTATCAAAATGCTAGATCTGCCCATGGGCTGAGATGCTGGGTTTGGATGGACCCGGGCTGTGATCTCCAGCCTGTCTGGGCCTATGGGTGCAATGCTGGGTTGGGCTTTCCCTGCAAGAGGAGGTCCGTGGCTGCTACCTTGGGTGCTTCTGTGGGAATGATGCAGCTGCTCCTCCACCTTGCCTGGGACTGATGGGGTGCAAAAGCCACCAGAGGCTTTATCAAGGGCAGGCAGGGGCTACCCCATGTCAAGGCTCTGTCTGGTCCCAGCCTGCGATCCTGGCTCCAGTGACAGAAAGCATGATGTACTTGCTGCTGGCAGCTTTGATTTGCTCCCCCAGGACTGAGGGAGGGACTGGGGCTATTAAAGTGCTGCCCCAGCCTCACATCAATCTGTCAGTTAACATCTTCATCATGTGCATAGATTCATAGATATTAGGGCTAGAAGGGACCTTGCGAGGTCATCGGGTCCAGCCCCCCTGCTCATGGGCCAGGAGTCAGATCACCTCAGCAAGATAAGCATCCAAGCATTTCTTAAAGATATCCAGAGTAGGTGTTTGCACCACTTCTGGGGGAAGTCTATTCCAGACTGGAGACTCTCACAGTAAAAGCACAGAGGAGACAGGTGCCCAAGACCCTTGCAGCAAGGACCACCCTTGAGTGTTGCATCAGGTCCCTTACAGACAGTCCCCAGAAGCTCCCAGACACCTTTTGCTCCTGGCAGCTATGAAAGGCTCATGTGGGATTTGAACCCAGGACCGCTCATCCCCAAAGCAAAACTCATGCCCCTAGATGAACAATCCTTGGGCTAGAGGATGGTCTCTAGCACTGCTCACTGATGCGTCTTGAGGTGACTTAAGAGTCACAGATATGTTCACAAAAGTTGCAGGTTTTTCCACAGGGGAGAGAAGGTCATGGGCTGGGATCCCTCTCATCCCACTCCTTTTCCTTCCTCCGCCCTCTCTTCTCTGCTTCCACTTTACCTTGAAAGGGGCTGCTGCTTGGTTGAGGCTGCAGCACCACTGGAGTTGGTTGGTTGTCCCAGTTCTTGGTGCCGACATCTGTTTTCTTGAGGTCTGCCTTCAGCGTGTCCTTATTCTGTTTTTTCTGGCCTCTGCAAGATCTCAGGCCACAATTAAGCTGGGAGTAGTCAGTTGACACAGAGCAGGGAGCAGACACACGGTGCTGCGGCTGGCCCGCCGCTCTCCCCGCCGGCGCCCCCCCCGCGGCGCCCCCCCCCCCCCGCCGTTCTCCCGGGCGCGTTGGAGCCTTTGGCCATGTGTCCCCCTTCTTTGTAGGGCTGAGATTGTGGGGTCCTTAGGAGGAGGTGGTTTCTGGAGCTGGGTCCCTATCTGGCAAGTGGGAATGGAGCATCTCCCAGCGTGAGCCGGAGCAACGGGGCCCCTCTCCCACCCCCCGACAAATTGCTGCAGTGAAGAGCAAGGAGTGACCATTACTGGACATCATGGCGCCTTGGCCTGGGGGATGCTCTGCTCTGCTGCCTGCAGAGCTGTCCCCAGAGGACACATGGGAAGTGGGGTGCCCTGCTGGATCCCTGCCCCTGGTTGCAGATTGGGTCCAGGCTGAGATCGGGTCCAGGCTTTTTAATCAAGATTGCCCTTTTCCCAGCTCTGGCAGCCTGCTCGGGTGGCTCCTGCGGGGTGACCCCCTGGGCTGCTGCGGCTGTGCCTGCTGCATTGCTACGGTTGGGTTGCTGCACCTGGCACTTGGGCTCCCCCACAATGCTGGGGCTGTGGGGAGACGTGTCCCGGCTGGTTAGGGGCTTGCCAGGGCTGCGCAAGTGCTGGCACTCTCAGGGTGGGTGGGGAGATCCTCATAGGCTGCCCCTGTGCAACCTCTTCCCTGGCAGGTCCTGCGTGTGGAGGGGTGCCATGCACATTGTTAGTGGCAGGGAAACTGAGGCATGGGGCAGTGGCTGGCTCTGGGTCTATTCAGGAGGGGGCCTGGGCTGCAAAATCCATTGCTAAGGCTGGGCTGCCTCCTCCTGGCTCGCCCAGGGGACATGGCCAAGTCACCGCTGCCGACCTGCAGCACCCTGGGCCAGCAGCGGTGCCCATCCCTGGGTCCGGCCACCTTCCCTCCCATGCCCTCTGTAGCAGAGCGGCTGGGAGCAGGGCTGGGAGCCAGGGCTGCAGCGGGGCCAGGCTGCCGCTCCAACCCCGGCATGGATCCTGCAACTTTTATTGGATCAACTTTGTAGCTGGGATAAAGTTAGACAAGCTTTCACATGTAAGACATCCTTCCTCGGGTCCCCATGTCCCAGTGGCGTGCCCGATGGGGGACGGGCAGGGTGAAATGTCCGACTCCTCTGGACTTAACCCTCGCTGCGGAGCAGCGTTTCCCAGCCCAGTGCTCGGGGCTCTGACGCCAGCAAAGAAGCATGTTGGCCCGAACGGGAAAACCTTGGAAGTCTCGATCCATTTAGTGGTTTTGGGACCTGTTCCCTGCCTCTCTCCCTTGCTGCACAGGCTTTCAGAGAGCAGTGTCATTCGGGGCATTTGTTTCAGGCACACGTGGCATTATCATGCTGGGGAGTGGGATCGGGGTGGGGGGTGCTCCCCAGTTTCTCTGCCCTCCGCTGCCTCTTGAGCCTGGACTATCGGCACTGACAGAAGCCCCCCCGTAAAGGGCAGCAGCGAGTTGCTCTGAGCCAGGAGCAGATCAGAAAACAGCTTGTGACTCAGTGACAATCTGGTCTCTTGATTTCCACCCGCACGCCTGCTCTGGGAGGGGAAGCAGCCTGTGCCAGCCCCATACCTCAGGCTGTGCCTTTTCCTCCTGCCTCAGCTGGTGGAGGCATCAGGTGGGGTCAGCCAAGATCCCACCTACTCCCCTCCCACCCATCCAGCACTGCTCTTTCCCCTCGCCTCCAGGTGCTGCTTCCTGCGAGAGGAGCCAGCAGATGCTTTCCACCCTCTTTGCAAGCCGCACGAGGGCACGGCAAGCGCCGCGCTCCTACCCTGGAAGAACGGCACTCCTTAGAAACTTGCACAAGCTGAAGCTGGCACAGAAACCCTCCGAATCGCAGCTTTATTGGGTGTTTTTTTTTCTCCTTGTAAAGCAGGTTGCAGAAAACATCCCGTAGTGTAGTAAGCAAGGAGTCTCCAGATGCTGTTTGGTGCGCGTCTGTCCCATTCCTGCCCATGCTCTCCGTGGGGATGTCTGACTTTGCCACCTGTAATTAGCCTCTTTCAGGGCCTCACTGTTGCTGGAGAAGGTTATTACAGCAACCGCTTATCCCCGAGCCTGGAAAAATGTGGCTGTTCGTGAGTTCAGAGTTAAGAGGGAGCGTATTTTAAATTGTAATGTGTATTGTCTGGAGCTTGTCTCTCTAAAGGTCAGTTCCTCGCGCAGTTCGAATGGTTCCCATGTTTTAATTTGCCTTTCACAGCAATAGTACTCATTCCTGGAGGGGACCTGCCAGGGTTTGTTCGCCCGCCTGCCCCCTCCTGCGGCCCTCCAGCCACCCACATTTCTGTGCTTGGGCTTTCAGGCTCTTTTTGCTATAAAGAAATTCTCCAGCGAGCAGGCCTTTTATACGCATTTGTGAGATGGCTGGGAGTAAAGAGCACAGAAAGCAAAGACTGAGGCAAGCAGCAGGGGGTTTTCCTTAAGGCTTTCTATGAGCCAGTGCTCTTAGCCTGGGGTTCAGCCCGGCTCTGTGTCCCTGGGTCAGACTATCCCCAAGCCCCAAGCAACCAGCTGATAGCAGGGGAGAGCCTGGCTTAGTTGCATTTAACTAGCTAAGCCCTGGTTTGTTCGAGAGCAGATGCCTCTGCCAGGAGAGATGGGCATTTCAGCAAACAGTATATCTGCTGAAAGGTTTGGGTGCGGTTGTGCCCACAATTTGCTTTTGATCCGATTTCAGCTAATTCATTCATTCTGCCGTTCTCCATTTCGGCTGCAGATTTTTAGTAGGGTGCGGGCTCAATATGGTAAGCTGGAGGAGGCCCTATCCATTTCGACTCAGGAGCACTCACCTGGGGTACAGGGCAGTGGTTCTCAACCTTTTTTTGTACCAGGACCCATCGACGGCCAGTCCCGACCCAGTCCCGACCCAGTGCCCCAGTGTGTGGGTGTGTAGGGCATGGGGGAGCCCCAAGCAGCCCCTCGCAGGCTGGAGCTCTGCCCTCCTGCAAGGGAAAACCCAGAGTTTCCCACGTTTTTCTCCTTTAAAGGAGAATCCGGTTGTAAAGTGCGTTGATCCATTTTTAAAGTTGTTTCATATACTCTTGCAACCCACTTTTGGGTCGCAACCAAAACGCTGGTATAGGAGACCCGACTTTAATTCCTTCCTCTGCTGGAGAGGATTTGAACCTGCATCTCCTCTCCAAATTCACCCAGGACGGAGGCTGCTCTTGGTCGGGGCGATCTCATTCCCTCGTATTGACGCTGCTCTGCTTTTCATGAATGATTAGCCCTTCGCAGACCAGAACGGGGGTGTCCCGCTGCTTGAGTGAACAACTGAACCACCAAACTTGGACAGTCGCTCTCTTGCTTTGATGTGATAACTATTTAAGTATATAAAGCAATATTTACATGCAATCAACTGTATTTAAGTATATAAAGCATAACAATCAGAAGCACACATCCAGAGCGCCAGAACACCAACTTCTTCCAGTTTGTTGAGTCTAGCACTTCATTTCCTTCCTTTTTTCCCCTTGTAAGTGCCTGGAAAAAGAGATGTTTTGTTTGGGCTGAATGGGAGGTTTTGTTAAACACAAACCAAAACAGTTCAGCTTTGCATTTTGCCGGGGAAAAAAATCATTTCAGTTTGATCTGAGCTTATTATTTTTTTGTTTGCCTGCAAAAATGAAAAAAACCCCACCTATTCTCCTAGCCTCTTCTGTTATAAATCGTTAGTTGTTCTGTTGCTCAAAGCCCTCAATCAGGATCACGCTGTACAAACAGATACGGACCTCAATACACTTGAGGACTGAAAGTAGTAAATCTTCTCGCCCTGTCCCTTAGTCTTTGAGCTGTTCTTGTCCCCAATGCTAGATGACTTCCATTGATCATCTTGGAAAATAACTCATGCAGAAAGGGGGTTGTTGAAATGATTTGCCCCCTGGGACCTCCAACTTGAGCCATCTTTAGGGGTCTGGTTATCAGAAGCAGGGTGCTCAGCATATTCCAAAAATGAGGCCCTCTAAAGCTGGAGCACCCAAGCTCTTGTATCCGCTTTGAAAATCCTGCTGGTGGCTTTGATTTATTTTTATCAGTCCTCCATTTCCTTTTGTTTTCTTCCCCCGTTAACATCCAGCCGTTCAACATGTGGCACTTGTAGGGTTGGAAGGCAGGAAGATC
>NW_005843256.1:156049-161710 GCF_000455745.1 Alligator sinensis | reverse complement strand
TCGGAAGAGATGCATCTCCCGCATAATTTCCAGCCTTGTTGGCTGTGTCTGCTTTATTTTTGCAGTCCCTTCTGTGGTGTGTGGGAGCAGGAGAGAGAGGAAGGACTGTTTCTGTCTTTACTTGTATTTTGCACTAGTGGGAGACCCGCATGTGAGTCTGGCCTTGGTACACTAGATGCAGACTGCCTTGAGCACCGTCCATGTCCGAGTTGTATTCAATGAAGCAGTCCTACTTTCAGGGACACAGAGTGAATTTTTACCCCTTGCATCTTGAGGAGAAAGCGTGAGTTTTACAGGGGCTAATGTGTGAAAGTTGAACTGCAGAGCTGCTGTCAGATGGCCACCTCTGGCTGCAGAGCTGTCACCCCCTTATGTGGCCTGGCCACTTGGGTCTTGAGGGCAAGGGCAGGATAAATGAAGATCTAAGACCCGAGCCAGCAGACGGTATCTCTTATCACTAGGGAACTCATAAGGGAAGTTTAAGTATTTCTGAGTGCAGCCGATAGGGGGCAATGGCTGATGAATGCACACTAATTGTCTTCTTGCAGGACTTAGCAATTATACGGTGTGGTGCATCTTCAAAGCCCTTTTTAAGCAGTAGCTCCTGACTCCATGTGCCTCTTTCGGGAAGATGAGGAAGCATCTCCATCCCTCCCCATCCCGCAGTGTTCAGGCTTTGCAGTGATTAAACTTATCTAATGAGGCCCCGCATACAGCTGCCGTCCGCTGGTCGCTGTTGCTCTTCGCTGGTTGTCGATAGCACCAAACATCTGTATGTGCAAACGCAGGGCTGAGTCCTGACAATTCCTGTCCCCTCCCCGACCCCTCAATCAAGCTACAACAACTAGGTCTAAGTAATGCTGAGGCCGTGGCGGGGAGCATTACATCTTGTAGACCATCTCTGTGCAGCTAGATGCTTCCAGACAATGTCAATGGCTATCTAAGATCAAAATGGTGCATGTATAATCCATAATATATGACCCATGCTAGTCATCCCCTTGACTGTTCTCAGTTGGCTATTTTCTCAGAGCATCTCATTAAAAGCTGGTCTAGCTAGTGGATCTGAAGGAGAACTTTATTGTCCTTAAGCACAGGACACCCTCTCCAAACCAGCCTGCAAAGGTGAAGGTTGCTTGGGCAGCCTTGGCTCAGTAAGCATGACGCTATGGTTTGTAATGACACGCTCACATACCATCTTTTCTGTCTGTGTAACATTTATCCTGCTGTGCTTTTATTTTGCGCGTGTGTAATTTTCGAACTCATTAAAAAGCAAACTTGTAAACTCTCCTACATTCCCTCCTGTGGAATTGTATTGGCCGGCCGTTCCCGGATCCCGGCTTTGGAGCAGTTTTGAGACTTGGGACTTTTGTGTTCAGTGCCATATCCTGGAGGGGGACTGCACTCTGGAAGTTATAGAAGATTATGCAGTGGAGTGGTTTTGTGAAATAATGGGGACTAGATTAGGTTATCGTCCCCATTTGTGACCTGGGCTGGAATTTGCTGCCTTTTGACCGTAGCGCAGTGAATCTCAACCAGGGTGCTGTGACACCCTGGGGTGCAGTGAGATCTTTTTAAGAGCACTGTACAATATTCGAGTTGTGACATGAGCCAGCGTCTACACCACTCTCATGATAAGCCCAGAGATTTCATAGTGTAAAACACATCCTGGCCTGTTTTTGATCTTTCTGAGTCCTTTGCAACACAAGAGTTGCTCTATTGTTTTTCTGTAGTCAAAAAATGAGTGAAAGCAAAGAGCTGAGACTTTCTGGAGTCTAACAAGAGGTGCCTTGAGTCTACAAAGTTTGAGAAGTTACTGATATAGTGAAACCTTAGAACTGAAGACAGCGGAGGCTTATCTGATTTCTTTGCAAGTAATTTTCTATCCTACATGTAAGCACCAATGCTACCGGAGCAAAGGGGGATTCTCCAAGAGCGGCAGTAAAGGTTTGTCTCAATGAGTCCTGAATCCTGCCCCCGCTGCTGACTTCCCGGAGGCTTTGCATGGGGTGCAATAGCTGAGGAGCGCAAAGTTTCTGGCTGTGGAGCATTCCCGACTTCCTCCGTTTCTCTCTGCCAGGATTGCAGGCAGGCAGCTGAAATCTGGTCTCTTTGTTATGAGGCTTGGCTTGCAATGGATTTATACAGCACTAATTATGTGAATATAGACTTCAGCTGGAGAGAAAGAAAGACGACTCGTGACTTCCTGATCCTCCTAACATTACAAAGCGGGGGGGAAACATCCACCCACCCATATTCAGTCGCAATGTAAACCATGTCAGACAGCCTGAGCCAGCATGAAAATAGCGGCTTGCTGAGTCACGGGGAAGCCACGGGCTCCCCGAGCCGGGGTCTGGCGTTCGGGTGTTGTGGGGAGTCCTCTGTTTCCAGAGGCACCGTTGCAACTCCAAGAGACGGATGCTCCCTTTGGCTTCTTGTTGGCGTCTGTTTGGCCTAGGGTGGTAATCCTGCGATAGCAGACTTGACCGGCGAGATGAAGGAAGTGACTTCCTCCTCGGGGCAGGTCCGTAGCCCTGAATTCTTTACCCGAAGGAGGAAAAGACCCTTGAGTATTAGGATAAGTCTGTCTCTTCTTTGGCCGTCTCTCTGGGGTAGGGTTTGCATCTATATGTTTAGCCTCCGCTCTGATCCTGGATCTGTGAGCACAACCGGGACACACCTGTTAAATCTCTTTTGCTCTGGCCTTCTCAGTGAGGATCAGTGAGGGCTTTGCAGGTGCTAATTAGTGAAGCCTAATGTAAGGTGTCAGATTCACAGCGTAGGGCGTTCCCCACCTCGACTGGGGCATGTCAAGGTCATTGAGGACTCCTCAGCATCACCACTCCTCCCTTGCAAAGTGACTTGTTCAAGGTCACGCGGCCAGAGACAGGAATTTAACCAAGGTCTTCTGAATTGCAGGCACCTTTCTTAAGCCCTGGAGGCTCCAGTTTGTGTATTCTCCAGCCCCATAGCAGAGGTCTTGTGGTTTTTGCTATAGTCGAAACCGAGCACATTTCCCAAAGGATCTCTGGACCTGCTACAGACCTCGCCGCTGCCTGTGACTTGCGCCACTGCTACTGATAGATACAGACGGCTCAGGTCATCAGTGGGAAATCATAATTAAAACTCCCTGCACAGTTTGCCTTTGTGGAGCGAGGGAAGGAAAGAAAAATGGCAGTGACAGGTGTTAATCACCTTGTTTAATGCACGCCCAGAGAGTGCTCTGAAGTGACGGGCCCCGTGCAGACCCCTCGCAGGACGGGATAATCGTCGAGAGGGGTGAAGGTCATGGTGTATATAG
Organism: Alligator sinensis; assembly: GCF_000455745.1. Lineage (NCBI taxonomy): Eukaryota > Metazoa > Chordata > Crocodylia > Alligatoridae > Alligator > Alligator sinensis. The sequence goes on along the minus strand of NW_005843256.1, from coordinate 158,412 downwards.
CCGGCGCTTTCAACACCCCATGAGCAACCCACTGTTGAAATTTAATCTCTCTATCTGGGGCAGGCTGCAGCTTTGGCTGGGGCTCAAAAGAAAAGATGCTGAAAAGTGGGATCCCCCGATGGAGAGGCCTGTCTTGCATTTCCATGGGGAAGCAGACAGGCCGCAAGTGTGGGGAGAGAGGATTTAGCTGGTCTTTGTTGGGGAGTTGTCGACAATGTCCCCGTATGAGTTTTCTCTCCATGCAGGTTTGCAAAGAAAAGCCTCTATCCATGGTAATCAGGGTTTATTAAAAGAAGCCAGGAGAAATGTTTAGCTGAGATTAAAGGGATTGTGTAGCTGCACTTGGTGCTGAATTGCTGTGCCGTGGCTCTGTTGCTGGGAGCCTGCCTAGTCAGCATCCCTGCGCTGCCTCCCATGTCCCAGGAAATGAATAGCTGTGCCTGAGCAAAAGTAAACAGCCGAATGCGCTGCTGGATTAATGCCTGGCTTCATTAACTCCCAAGCCCGTGCCGCAGGCAGCCCCAGGGGGGCACGCGCAGGCTGTCCCCTCCCCAGGCAGTGCCTTGCTGGGAGACCACTGGAGCTGCATCTCCTCTGAGCTCCTTCTTGGGGCAGGATGTGGACCTCCTAGTCCTGGGTTTCAAACATATTCCCAGGTTTGGGTCCCTGGGTGGATCCAGAGGCCAGGCATCCCAATGCAGCTGGACTATCACGAGGAACTGTTGTGGCGAGGTGTCAGCCCCCAGTTTGGCTGAAATCTCGCAGCTGCTCTTGCACTCTTTGCTGTGGGATGTGGCTGTCTCATGTCATCCGTGGGCCTCATCAGCGCTTCGCCCTTTCGTGCAAGAAAGGGTATATGTGCGTGTTGTAGCATTTCCCCATTTACCCCCAGCAGAAAGTCCAGCTGGGGTGGAGCAGAGAGATTCGGTGCATGGTTGGCATTGGCTGGAGGGCTTGTATCGGGGCTGGTGTCCAATGCCGACTGCTTGCGTGGGAGGAGATCTGGGTCCCTGCTACAGTTTGTGATGTGAGTTCGGCTTTAATTCTGCTGAATCCAAACCCACGTTGCCCCCTGCTTTGCCTTGCCACCTGCCGCAGTCCACGCCTGTCTCCAGTTACCCTCTCACCTCGTCTGCTTTGAAATCCTCTCCTGGTTTCTTTGGAGAAATAGAAATTGGCTCCTTATTTTCTCTCTGGACCTTGCTGGGTTTGAGGATGAAAGCAGGAAGTCATGGGTTTTCATGCTGAATTGCATGAATGCTGGATGAGTTATCTTGATGCCCGGAGAACGTCTCCCTCTCGCACCTGTTTAAAACCACTGCTCCCAGGCTGCTCCTTTGAAGGGCTGCACTACTCGCTTCCCAAAGGCTGCACATGGGAATATCTTGGGGATCTTCCCTTGAGATTTGAGAGTAGTGACCAACCTGTCTCCTTAAACTCTCAGGGGCAGAAGTTACACATAAACTGGTTTAAGTGATCAGAAATTGGTTTAAACCTGTAACAGAATAGAAGTTCAGTGCACCTAAACCAGTTTCAAAATGGCTGAAACTGGTTTAAGATCAACCTGGTTGAAAGTAGTACCAGATTGAACTCAAAGCATTTTATGAAACTTGTCTCAGACCCCTGTCTGGTTCAAGTAAAATCACAGTCCCCCAGCATCCCAGCATGCTTTGCAACCTTGGGCTGGGCTGGGCTGTCTGCTCCAGTAAACAGGGCTAGCCCTGCCACTCTGCTCCCTAGCTGGAGCAGTGGGGGCTAGTTCGCTGGCTTCACTGGTTGGCTCACCGGCATCCACAGGCAAACCCCTGCTGGGGTCTGGGGCCAGGAAGGGGGGGTTAAACTTCCCTTTACCCAGTATGGACCTGCCCTGCCCTGCTTATTTAGTGCTGGCTGTGACTCTGGACTACAAATCCCTGAGGCACCTGGAAGCAGGAAGATGAAGTGATGAACAGCCCTGCAGAGTCCTGCTGCTGTGATTCTGGGCTGCAAATCCCAGAGACCTCAGGGGCAGCAGGAAGAGGAAGCTAACACACAGCCCATGCTGACTACGTGCCAGAGAGCCATGTTGTAGTGACCTCCCCCCCAGCCCCGGCTTCTGGCTTGAGCCACTGCAGGCGTGTGGCTGCATTTCCTGAGTCAAAGGTAAATGTCTGTTCATTTGCTTATTGGTTCAATCTTTGCAGTTTAGACTAACCTGCCAAGACTGAATCGATTCAGCCTTGGGCTTTTTGACTGTCTGTACTTAGCCTTAGAGACCGGGATGAGACGCAGAGTGGAGGCAGATTGCCCCACAGGGGTCTTGTGCTTTCCTGGCTACTGTCAGAGTTGTCAAATTGGACCCCTGCTTAAGCAGATGGGGCAAC
>NW_005843256.1:151006-154512 GCF_000455745.1 Alligator sinensis | reverse complement strand
ACCTTCAAGATGAAACTGGATGCTTATCTTGCTGGGATCCTATGACCCCAGCTGACTTCCTGCCCTTTGGGCGGGGGGCTGGACTCGATGATCTTCCGAGGTCCCTTCCAGCCCTAATGTCTATGAAATCTATGAAATCTATGAAATGAGACTCGATGGACCTCTGGTCTGATCCATCCTGGAGCACAAAAATAGTTCCTGTGGCCTAATGCACAGACCCTGCACAATAAGCAGCTTCCTTTTGGGGCACAGGAGGGGAGCGCTTGATCTTCCCCAGCTTCTTTTTCCAGTCCCCTTGGGTGTCCTGGAGGCTGTGCAGGAGTTGGGGGTGGTGAGGGGCAGAGATCGCTGGTCTTCACAAAACAGTCCACAGCTCAGCCTGAGGGATTCAGCGGGGGAATCCTATGGGGAGCTGGTCCTCCCTATTTGAACCACTGTTCTGCCCTGCCTTGTCCCTTTGCACGGTGGCTGTGTGACGGGGAGGGGCAGGGTATAAGGGCAGCTTTTCCTGTGCTGGTTTGCCTCTACCAAAGCTGTTGTTCTCCATCATTGTGGAGCCCTGCAGGTGCGACCTTCCCTTCCCTTGCTCATGGGATGCTGCTGAAGAGCGCTCCTGACTGCTTTCTCCGGTCCTGTCCCTGTACCTGGAGCTCCCTTGGTACGTCACGAGTTTATCTCTGCAGTCCCGCTTTTCTTTCTGAGTCTGCAACAGTGCTGGATTTAGTACTTGGGTATGCAAGTCCTACATGACTGTGCAGTAACAGCTGTGCAGTCAGCGTCTCGCGTAGATGCGGCCAGACGGGCATGGTCAGACTCACTGCTGCATCTCAGCTGCTGACTTAAGGAGGTCTTGGTAGCCTGGGATACAGTGCATATCACTTATGTACTGATGCCAACTGCAGCATTTCTCCTTTTAAATATAGACTCCCTGTCCCAGCCAGCATGCACTATTCTGCCTTAACCTTGGACATGAATTGCATGTCTCGAGGGGGAGCGTTGCATGCTGGCATGGGAAGTCCCTCACAGGTTTCATCTCAGGGCTTGAGGGTCACAAGCCAATGCAGGCTGTGTGATAGGGCTTTGCTTATGGTTTATTGTTCAAATAGATCCAAGCCCAAGCTCTGAACCTCATTTTTGGTGCTGCTTCTGGTTCTTTTTTCCCTTCCCCACTCACGCTTGTTTTTCATACCTGTCTCTTTCCGGCTGTGTGGCCTGGGAGCCCAGGTGTGTCTGCTGGACCATTTTGGTGCTTTGTAATTTTGCCATCCTGGGAGGCGAGCGACGAACATCTGGAGATGCACAACTCACTTCCTTGTGCTACATCCGAGATGCGGTGTGCATGCATCGCCCTGCTCAGTGAATAGCTCGTTAGGGGTAACGGTCTTCTGCTGTTTGCCAGGACAAACAGAGTTTGTAATTAGCAGAGAAACCCAAGTCATTGTTGTAGCGATGAGGGGTCCCAACAGGAGGGCAGGGTACCAGGTGGTAGGTACTGTGCAAACACACCGGAGCTGGCAAGCTGCCTGCTGAAATGGGTGAGGCGGAGGTGGGGGAGGACGTAGCGATGCCAAGAGAAGAAGTGATGTGCCCAAGGTCAGTTAGCAGGTCAGTGGCAGAGTTGGGGGTAGAGCCCAGCTCTCCCGACTGCTTTCTTCTGTCCTGTCTCTGTGCCCGCCGCTCCCTTGGTACATCAGGAGTTTACTCTCCGCAGACCTGCTTTCCTTTCTCAATCCCACCGACCATTAACTCCCCCATTGCCCTCACCCTGGCAGAAGGCAGAACCGCGGTCCCTGCCGCGTGGGCATTGTGCCCACCGGAGCGTCAACCGTGCACAGCTCTGTTTAGGGGCCGTGTCCTTCCCTCCCTTCTCAGCGGCTGTCACGGCAGAGCTCCCGCACGCAAAGACTTCCTTGCCTGAGGCTTGTTATTTTGGATTGCCCTTATACTCCTGAAAATGACCATTTAATTAGCCCTTGTGAGGTTTCAGGGTTGAATCCCTGTGGCTTCCAGATCCAATTTGCTCATTTTTCAAGGATAACAGCTTCCCTCTCATCTGTAAATGCAACAAGCCCACCCACTCCGGCATCCGACAGGCTAGCTAGACTCTTGCTGGCTCCCGCCTCAAACATATTCCAGGCCGGCGTGTGCTCTGCATTTTACAGACTGTTCCCAGTGGAGGTGGATTGGGTATTGCTAGGGATGAATTTCCTTTTGCTGCTGGGTCCAAGATCTCCAGAGAAGTGCATCTCATTGCAGAATCGGGGCCTCCATTCAGTCGGTGCATGAATTAAAATAGAAGTTTTTTCCCTACCTGGCAGCTGTGCTGACTCAGCAGAGCTCAAAGGAGCAATGCGTAGTATCAGCTTATAAGAGAATTATTTCTCCTCGTGTATTTCTAGTGTCTGAATCACCCCGGTGTCTAGGCAGCCCTTAGAAATACAGGGCATAATTCAGAAGTGACAGGCACTCATTCGTGGGGTCACCATGCGATGGTTCGGAGCAGCGGGCTCAAACGGGGACGGCTTTCCTCTCCAGGTCCTGTCTGGAGGAAGGGCTCTTTCAAGAGGGAATCGCTGTGCAGGGAGAACGTGGCCCGTTGCTGCTCTATCCATCAGCATAAAGATTATTAAAAGCCCTTCCTCCCCGGCCTGCGTGACCGGGCTGCCTATTCCTGCGGAGGGAATCGGGTCTTGCTGATGAGAGAGTTTGTGAACTTTGCAATATATGCTTGATTATATTAAATATTTGTTGGACCAGCAGGGCAATGCAGGACAGAGTAAACATATCCCAAGTAAACTGGAAATGAACTCCTCTTTCCATCCGTGCAGTCACACAACCAGGGCGGGAGAGGGCTGGGGGGAGGTTCAGTGGCAGAGGTGATTGCCTGGAAGTGCTGCCCCTTGTGTGAGCCGTAAGTGTGTTAATAGTGTGAAAACTAGTGAGGGGTGCCATGTGGAGGTCGATGGTGGTAGAGTTATGCTGATTTACAGTCGCCGAGGAGCCAGCCCGACATCTCCTGCTCTCGTTCTCAGCCCTGAAAGTCCAGTGATATTCATTTTGCCTCTTGCAGTCCTCGCTAAGGGCCAGATAACATACCCAGGCGGCACTGCTGGCATGCATGGGGTCGTGCGCTGAGGTTGAGGCCCTGCCCAGTGTGGCGGGCCAGTAGGGGGCGCTCCTGCGTTGAGCCGCCCACCTCCCTGCGCCCGACCACCTTCCAGGCTCCGAGTGCCTCCCTTAGGGTGCCTCCCGTCCGGCCGACCCCTTCCCTGGAGCACACCCGCTAGCCTGGGGTTCCCGCTGCCACCATCCAAGGCTCTGGACTCACTTCTGGCTCTGTGCACCTTGGAAAACACAGGCCTGATCGTCCAATGGGTACTAGACCCAATACAAGCACTTGGGGCACTTCCCCAAGCCAGAGGCTTATTAGGAAGCCTCCCTTAGTCCACCGACCTAAGGGGCCTCCTTGGCATAATTTAGACCCACCCCTCAATAAGTCTCCACAC
>NW_005843256.1:93841-144928 GCF_000455745.1 Alligator sinensis | reverse complement strand
TCCAGAGGTGCTTGTTGTTTCCTCTGGAGGCAGGGCACTCTTGCAGCATGCGGTGATGAGGAGAGAGCCAGGTTCAGATTCACCTGGATGACCGCATGGATAATCGCTCTCTTTCTTCCTGGCCCAGGCCTTTTTATCACCTCTCTGACCTCAGCAGCTGGTCCAATCGAAGCTGCCAATACTGGCTACAAACCGTCCAATCTGCATGGCATCCCTGGCTACCTGGGCCCGCGCGCAGGGCCGGGTCTTCCCCCCGCTGCCCAGGTGACCAGAGCATCGCCTCCCAGGCGCCAGGCTTTTGTCTGCAGACAAGGAGCGAGATCCCCGCTGTGAGAGATTCAACAGCAGCCTCTCGGGCTGGCTGAGACAGATCTCTGGAGAGGGGCACCGACGGGGGCATTTCTGCCACACCCAGCGTTATTTTACCCTTGGAAATGGACCCCGAGTGAAAAAAAAGACTTTTGGGTTTGAACTTTTCTTGGCGTTTCTTACAAAAAGGAGGAAATTCTCACCTGGGCTTTAAACAGCTGAATATTTTGGGGTTGGAGGCTAGGATAAAAGGGCAGGCACAAACTCTGCTGCTGAAGGTCCGGCGTATGTGACAAATGCAGCTGCCCCAGGAGCCCCGCTCCGATGGGCTTGTTCATAGCCGGGGCACCCGTCTCCCTCGTGGAAAAGACCGGGATTTTGCTGCGCGCTGAACATTTATGCCAACACCGTGGTTGCTGCTGCATGCAATACGCTCCACTTTACATGGTTAAACGCCATTTCAGCTTTTAGGGGGTTTGGGTAAGAACAGGGGCAGGAAACTCCTTTCCTTAGGGAGTCTCTGTGTGTCTTCTTTTACCGTCTGGAAGGCAGCAACACAAAGGAGTTACGCCTGGGATGTTTTATTTGCATTTTATGGGCCTTTGGACTTTACTGTCCTTAAACACCGAAACCTGCTCAGTGATCCCTGCCTCTCTCTCTTAGGTTAGGTGACAGGGTGGCTTTTCTTCTCCGCTACAGGTGGAGGATGCCTGGTGGTTAAAGTAGACGGGAGTAGAAGAGAACTAGGTTTTGTTCTCCCATTTACTCTGTATTTGCATGGGGCGAGGCCCTGAATATCCCCGTGCTCTCAGGGGGAGGGAGATGAATCCTTAACTTCTCTGTCTTGTTAGTTTAGATGGACCCTTGGGATGCGGGGATGGTTTCTAGCCCAATGGGGCACCGCTCAGAGTCGTATCAAAAGACAACTCAAACTAATCCATCTACCACACCGTGGTGTGTTTGCGTGTGTGTGTGGCTGGTTATTATTCTGGTGCACGATTTCTGCCTGGACTTCCAGCAGCTCTTTCAGGGGTGTTTCCTTTGTGCTGTTTTGTGAAGGGAGCTCAAAGATGAGAAAGGGAGGATTAGCAATTAAATATGCTCTGATGATAGTTTGGTTGTGAAGGAAGGAGGAGGGAAAATACTCCGTTGCGATAACATTTTGCTTTCTTCTCTCTCTCGCTTGTAGGACAAGATCTGCCAGGGGACCGGTGCTTTGAAATTGCTCGTGGCTCCGAATCCTCCATCCTTTGGGAATACAAATCTTGCTAACCATGTCGGCAGCCACGTGGAAATGGACTTGCCTGATTTCCCACCTCCTCCTGTCCACCATGACGTGGTCTTTTGCTAGGCAACAGCCGCCTCTCCCAAAGAGACCCTTCATCACCTTTACAGGTGAGCAGGCAGAGGGGACTTTTAACCACTTGGTGGTGGATGAAAAAACTGGACATATTTACTTGGGAGCCGTCAACAGGATCTACAAACTCTCCAGTGACCTGAAGGTCTTGGTGACGCACCAGACCGGTCCGGATGACGATAACCCCAAGTGTTATCCCCCTAGGATAGTCCAAACCTGCAATGAGCCCTTGACTCCCACCAACAACATCAACAAGATGCTCCTCATAGACTATAAGGAGAACAGGTTGATAGCCTGCGGAAGCCTTTACCAGGGGATCTGCAAGCTCTTGAGGCTGGATGACCTTTTCAAGTTGGGAGAGCCCTTCCACAAGAAGGAGCATTACCTCTCTGGGGTGAACGAGAGCGGCTCTGTTTTCGGAGTCATTGTTTCTTACAGCAACATGGACGACAAGCTGTTCATCGCCACCGCCGTGGATGGCAAGCCAGAGTACTTCCCCACCATCTCCAGCCGGAAGCTAACCAAGAACTCTGAGGCCGACGGGATGTTTGCCTACGTCTTTCACGACGAGTTTGTGGCCTCCATGATCAAGATCCCCTCGGACACGTTCACCATCATCCCTGACTTTGACATCTACTATATCTACGGCTTCAGCAGCGGCAACTTCGTCTACTTCCTGACCCTGCAGCCAGAGATGATCTCCCCGCCAGGCTCCACCACCAAGGAGCAGGTCTACACCTCCAAGCTGGTCCGGCTTTGCAAGGAGGACACAGCCTTTAATTCCTACGTCGAGGTGCCCATCGGCTGCGAAAAGAATGGGGTGGAGTACCGGCTGCTCCAGGCAGCCTACTTGTCCAAGGCGGGAACCATCTTGGCCAGGTCCTTGGGTGTCAGCAAAGATGCTGATATCCTCTTCACGGTCTTCACCAAGGGGCAGAAGAGGAAAATGAAGTCGCTGGATGAGTCTGCTCTCTGCATCTTTGTCCTGAAAAAGATCAACGACCGCATCAAGGAGAGGCTGCAGTCCTGCTACAGGGGAGAGGGGACGTTAGATCTGGCGTGGCTCAAAGTCAAGGACATTCCCTGTAGCAGCGCGGTAAGTCTCACATCTAGCCAGCCACGCTTAACTTCTCTGTGTGCTTATTTATGCCAGGAGCGTGGACCGCGTGGCGTAGCAATCGCAGCATGCAGCTAAGAGCGAGGGGGCTAGCAGGATCTGCTGGAACCCAGTCCTGTTTTGCCTCCAGCTCATCGTGCAACCCCACTGAACCTCTTCCTGCCTCAGTTTCCCCCCTTGTGAAAAGAGGAGAATATAGATTCCTTCTCTCCCAGGATTACCGTGCATATTCATGAATGAGTGTGTGGTGCTTTGCGATCTTCGGGGGGATCCTCCTGTTATGATTAGTCTACAATTTGACTTAGTGAAATTCTGACCTCTGCAAAGGACTAGCACGAGCCAGAATTGAATTGGTTCTCAAGTAACACATAATCCCCATTTCGTTTCCATTGTCTAAAGCTTTCAGACCCAGATCTTAATGACTGTTGGGTGTGAACTGTTTTTTTGAGCTTTGTAAAAAATGTGATTTGGTGCCTTCCGGGGATATGAGGCATTCACCATTAACCCATTGAAATCCCCAGTTGTCCTGTCCACATCCAAATCTGCATTGTTTCTGTTCTGCAAAAGTAAGGACTGGCTTGAGGAGCGAGGTTAGATCCTAAAAGATTTGAGGGGAGAATTCAGGAATGGCAGGGGTGCTCTCTGACCCCAAAAAAGGGCTTGTCCTATGTTGGCTTGGTGTAGTCTGCAAGCATGCAGAAGTACCCGGTGCCAGTCCAGGCAGCATGCTGCTGCCTTTTGATGGGCCATAGAGAAATCCTGGTTATGGCATGTGTTGCATTGGGCGGCCTGTAACAGTCAGATCCATGCTTTGATTTTCCTCCTTAATTAGCTCTTTCAAGCAAAAGGCGAGTTCAAGTGTGAGCAAAGGGAAAATGGAAAAATGCAGTTTTTCCACCCCCCTGCAAGCCAGTGCCCATGTGGGGACCCGATAGACAGCAGTGCCTTCACTCCTTCTGTGGCAGAGGAGTGTCATTTGACTTCATTTCCACTGGCCTGATGACCCCTTCCTCGGGCAGTGTTGAGGGGTCTGGGTATGGGCATGACTTCCCCAGGGCACTGCAGTGAGCATGAGAATTGAACCCCTCTGCATTGGATTTCTTCCACCCCATCCTGTGCTGATCCAAGCCAAAGGCAAAGCTCCCATTGCTTCCAGTGGGCCCAGAGTGATTTCTGGGTTTGATTTGCATTAGCCCCCAAGGCTCTGCTATTGCAAAGAGCTGCCTCGAGGTCCAGGGAAAGTGGTTTCCACTGGGGTGCCCTGGTCGCTGCGAGTCCCAGAGGTGACTATTCAAGCACAGCCAAATGGGCAGGGATTTGGAAGGGTGGCATGGACTAGTAGCTGGAGCAGGAGGCAGGGTTTGGGGCTGGGCAGGGGTTTCTGTCTCAATATTTTTGTGCTCCCATGTCTGTGCGCGTAGAGCGGGTCTTAGGCTCCCTCTGCTCAAGAAAGTGCTTTGCAATCCTTGCGGGATGGTCCTGATTTTGGCAATTGCCACCAAAGTTGAGTCACTCATCACTGCGTGAGCAGCCCTGTCGACGGCAAAGGAATTGCCAGCGGTAGCTTGAACGAGACGGGTGGAGCCCTGCCTCTTGGCTGGGAAGTGTGGTCCTTTGATGCACGGGGGTGGCTGCAAAGTTACTTCTTCATCTGGGAGTGATGAAGTTACTCCTTCATCTGGGAGAGACCTTGCAGTATGGCTGTTATCTCCACCGGTGATTTGCCCTGCTAGAGCCAGGCGCTGGCAGTGCTGCTCTCAGTGCTACAGACCCTCCTCGCTGAAGCCCCTGCTTGCACCAGTGCAGCTTCCCCTGGTTTTGAGCAGGTGTTAAATGCATCTCTGTTGGTGGAGGAAGGCTGAGTGGTGTCTATTAGGGGTCCTGGCCCCGTCTTGGTCTTGATGTTTGTGCTCTCCCATAGTGGCAGAGGGACCTTCTGATCTTCTTATATTAACTAATGACTCCCGTGCGGGTGCCTTGGCAGTGCCCTTGTCCCGCGGCTTCTCCCTGTGGCATGCTGTAGGGCGTTCTGGGTTCTTGAGTACTTTCCTTGTCATCGTGGGTGAGGGTTTAAAGTGGCGATTTTAAGATCGTAAGAATTGCCATTTAGTGAGTCCGACCGTAGGTCCATCCTGCCCAATCCTGTGTCGCACGGGAGCAGAGCGCCGATGCCAAAAGAGAGCGAACTGGCTACGATCCGGGTTTTTTCCACTGTTCCTCCCTCATTTGCAGCCTCCAGGATTTAAGGTCCAGGAAATTCTGAATCAAAGGCCGTGCCCCACGCTCCCACGCTCAATAGCTACAGGCCTAGCTTCTTTATATGGGAGCCCCTCTGTACTGCTAACCGTCCTTGTTGCCCTTCTCTCGTTCTTCTGTCTCCTTTTTGAGGACCCTTTGGGGCAACAGATGCTTGCAACTATGGAGGGCTGGATTCGTTGGCCTGGGAGGCCCCTGCCAGACCCATGCTCCTTTCCAAACCCCCCAGCAGTACCCCTGTGCTTCTGGGAGCTGTAGGTTCAGGCTATTGTACTATCATATAGGGTTTTTTTCCTAATGGGACAGCAAGGGATTTGCAGCAAATCTCAGGCTCCCACGCGTGGCACTGCAATAGACTGCAGCAGGTGCACACATACTAGCGTGGGAGGGGGAGCGCTGCACAGGCTGCAACCTGGTACCGGCTAGGGTACCAGCTGGGCTGAGCTTGTCAGGGCCGTGTCTCATGCTGTGCGAGCACATCTTGCCTCCTGCTCTCACCCTACGGCAGAAGATGCCGGGATCTTGAAGTGCTCTTATGGAGCGAGCCTGCTTTGCAGATCAGGTTGGAGGCGGAGGATCCATCCAGGCTTCTCGGGCGCGTGTGTGGGAGTGGAAGGGATGAGAGAAACCACAAGCAGTGCATTTGCAGCAGCCCTCCCCTAAAAAGTAGAGTTTTTTTCCAACTGGGGAAGGATGGAGGGAAGGTTCTCAGTGACTGCTTGCCCCTTGTCAGTAAACCACTGTTTAATGCTCAGCACAAATCAGGGAAGACATATCTGGTTTTATAACCACGCAGTTGCTTTCCAAACTGGTCTTATTTTGCTCATGTGATATAGATAAGCCCATCGGGGTTTCCCGTTTGCCAGCACCATGAGCATACGCGATGATGAGAGCTTGCATTAGAGGAGCATGTTGGACCCCAAGATGTTGAGGAGTTGCATCACCTGTCAGAGAGATGCAGTCACCTCCGCGGTGCAGCACAGCGCTTGGACACGGCCCACCGCATTGCTGCACAGTAGAGCTGGCCAGAGCTTTTCCACTGAAATGGGTTGGGAGAAGAATGGTATCCAGGTCGTAGTCATATTGATCTAGAGGAGAAAGCAGCCGGGGCTCACACTAGAGGCGATCTCTTTTGTTAGTCCAACAAGATTTTTGCAAAAAAAAAATTATTGAATTGCAAGCTTTCGGGCACAAACACCCTTTATCAGGCATCGGAGAAAAGATTGTAAAAGTCCTCTTGGGTAGAAATGAAAGTTCATATTTCAAGTGGGAGAAGAATGGCACCTTCCGGAAATGGAAGAATTTCTCAAGTTAATAGGGTTTTTTTTCAACATATTTTGGTTGTTACAATTGTATTAGTGGATGTTTAATCTTTTTTCTTAGAGGAACTACTGTCCCAATATCACTGAGATATCCCCCCTCTTGGCAAAGCCAGGTTTGCAGGATGCAGAGACTGGTTTCTTTTTTTTTTCAGTAAACAGGAAGTTTTGAAAACATTTGGGGAAAAAATAAAGCGAGCAACAATGTGGAATGCCCAAAAACCAGGGTCTTTCTTAAAGCGGTGAAAGGTTCACGTCATCTCAAATGATGTAAATATTGTCCAGTTTCCTGCCAAGGTTTGTAGGACGGGGAGTCAAGAAGGATCGCTTCTTCTTTGACTGTAGCCACAGGAGGGATGTGAGTCTATGGTGCTGCAGCTCTCGGGCTGGGAAGCCCCCTGTAATAACAGGTACGGGATGCACGTGTGGATGGGCATAGTGGACTCCTGCAGGTTTCAGACCCATCTGGTATCTCTGTCTTGGGTGCTTGTGGCCTCTACCCCTGTAGGACCCACGTGCCTCCTGTTCTTGAACGTATTTATCCTCATAACATTTCCCCTGGCAGGAGGTAGGGCAGTGCCATTCTCCCCATGGGAGAATGGAGATGCGGAGAGGCTGAATGTCTAATCCAGGCTACAATGACCCTCCCGAAAGCCAGACCGGTGTCCTCTCAGCTGTGCCAGCCTTCCTGTGATATGCAGGTATGTGGGATGTTGCTTTTGGAGGGGGGGAGGTGTCTTTGAGGATCCTCTTTGTCTGCCTTGCCGTCCATTCAAGTCTCAGCGGGTCACTCCTAAAGGGTCACCCAGCACCCCTCAGGGTAGACTTCTGCAAGGGAGGTGACCTGAAAGAGCCTCATCCCGTTTGGCAGCATAGGGTATCTTTAGGGGAACCTTTCCTCTTCCATTGGGGCTGGGAACAGGAGGGGGGTCTGCCATCCTGGGACATTAGGGGCAGATGCAATGCTTTCTGGGTGTTTCAGAAGACAGGCCTGGTGTAGCATGGAGCTGCTTGGGAGAAGGGAGCAGATATCCTTGACTGGGTGTTGGGTTGGGAAGGAAACCCTAAACGTCATGTCTGTAATGCAGCAGGTTCTCCCAGGTCAGCCCTTGCTGGTCCAGCGAGCAGAAGAGTAGGCTTAGCAACTCATCCCGCTCTCTGGTCTCGTTATCTCAGATCCAGGTCTTTTCATCCACCTGATTGGATTCCTCTTTTCGCAGGCCCCACTTTATGAACTGCTGCCTAACAAAGCCGAGTCCCTTAAATGAAAAGGTGTCACCTCTGTAGCTTCCAGCAGGATAATCTAGTGAAGTATCTGTCCAAGATAATCAAGCACCCGTCCCCAGCCATTGCCTGGCTTCTGCCTTTCATGTGTATTTCTTTTTTCTTTTGGCAGGAAATGGAGTTTGACTGTTTAAATTACTGTATTCAATCTCTTCCTGTTTTTCATGGCAGTGCTTTCACTTGAGGGGGGAAAAACGTTTTCTGAGTTGACGAGCCAACAGGCAGCTTTCCCCTTGTTGGGCCCTCTTTCCCCAGCACTTTATTCTAGTGGGGCATGGGGTGGTGGTTGGTCAAAGCCATCGGGGTTGTTATCTGATGGGTGGTTTAGCTGGGAGGACAGCTGCCCAAAGACCCTCCCAGCTTGGTGGTAGGAGCCAAGGTCTGAGAGTCAAATTGAGGCATTATGGCTTCAGCTTGCGGGGTGGTAGTGAGGACACCTGGGTTTTATTTCAGCTCTTCCAGGAGCCTTTTGTGTGCGTCCAACATGTCATTTTTCCTCTCTGTGCTTTGCTTACACGGCAGTGATACCAACATCCCCTCCCTCCTCTGGACAGTAGTGTACAAGAGTATGGTCTTCTAATGGGATGACTGGTGTGTGCATCACCACCCTCTGCGAGCATGCATCATAACCCCTTCAGCAAATTAAGGAATAGGGGCACCGTGCTTAGGGCACACGTGGAAGTGAGTTGTACTTCTGCTGTTGCCCTGAATGTCCAAGAGCAGCACAGCTGTGACCAACCTGGAGACTTTGAATTTGATCCATATCACTCTTCATCTTTTCTTCTTTTCTTCCGTGGGCTGCCAGCTTGGATTTACCTTCACCCGTAGGGAAAATTATCTGCATTAATTGTGATAACCTCATGCAGAGAGGTACGGCTTGTCCTTCAAAACCCCCCTGAGAAAAATACCGTCTTTTCTTGCATATCACGTCTCTCCAAATAAGACACACACACCTTGTTTTTAGAAGGCAGAATGGGAAAAGTCTCTTTTTCCCTATCAAGTCATGGCCAACTGTGTGACGTGGACTAAGTCCTCCTGGAAACAGCGTGTCCAGGGAGTGTGACTTCCCGGGAGACAGTCTGGGTGAGGCAGCTGGAACTTCCTGGTGTGGCAGGAGAGCAACATGGCTTGAACCTGACCCCTGCAAGGGCAATAGCAGGACTGTTAGTTTTTACTGTAAATCATTCTTTATATAAAGTTCCTGTAAAAAACCATGTTCAGCAGCTCACTTGCCCTGAGCGAGCTCGACTGGGTCTTCAGACACAAGCTATCGTGTGCAGATTGACAGATTCACAGAAGTTTAGGGCTGGAAGAGACCTCATGGGATCGTCAGCCTCAGCCCCCCTGCTCTGGGCAGGAAAGACCGCTGGGGTCAGTGTCTACAATCAGTAGCTAATGCAAATTCCTTAATGTCTCGAGACGGTTAACGCTATACTCCTCTCCCCACACCCCCATGACTTGCTGGGCCAGAGAGAAGTGGGAGCCATTTTGGCAGCAGTAGAGCAAAGTGTCTCCATGCTTCTATTCCTCCATGCTTCAAAGTCAGCAAAGAAGTATTAGCTTCCCTGGCTAAGGCATGCACCCCAATTTTGGAGGGCTGATTTTTGGGGGGCAAAGGTGCATATGGTATGTGAGTAAATATGGTATTGTTGTCCCCATTTTACTGAAGGGGCGACTGAGGCACAGGAAAATGACCTTTCCAGGGTCACATAATAGGGCTGTAGCAGAGTTGGGAGTATCGTTGGGGTCTTCCGAATCTTAGGTAAGCATCCCACCCATTGAATAGCCAACTGGTGTGAGGAGCGGACACCTGTCTAACTTCTTCGCCTGACAGTCAGGTGTCCTGTCTGGCTCTTTCTGACTGCAAAACAGCATCTCTTATAACAAGGGAGAGGGACAGCGGTGGTGGGAAGAACAGCATCTCAAGAGGCTGGGAGAAATTGCTCCAGCTCCAGTTTCTGTGGCCTCTGTCCATAGCTTTCCCCCGTCAGGTGAGGGCTGGAGGTGAATTAATGCTTGATTAGTGCATAGGAAAAAGCCATTTCCTATGGAAACTGCAGGGAAGCTGCTGCTATAATGAAGAAATGGGCTGTCCCTGCACTGGGCAGTGACATTCCTGTAGGATGCACCAGACTCGCCCCGAAAGGATGCACAGACTCATTTCCTCTGCCTCGGTGCCAGGCTCTAGGCTCTTCATGCAGCTCACTGGGTCCTCGCTTTCATGCTGGTGGGAGCTGCACCCTTGGGTTGTGAACTGCACGAGCAGACTGCTGAGTAGTGGGTCCGCGGTGTAGCCAGTCAGCTCCATTGCAGCTGCTCATGTCCCTGTTTGCAAGCGGGGCTGTTTGGGGTAGATTTCCCCAGCTGGGGCTGTAACCTGCGCTCCTTGTTGGGCAGTTTGTTTCCCCCGCAGTAGCCAGGCCGTGCACACAGGTTGGCATCTGCTGATCCTGGAAGTCCCTCTTTCATCTCAAGCTGTAGAGGCTTGTGTTTTCAGATGCAAAGGTCATTGGGTTAATGCCTGCTGATATGAGACCTGGGGCCTGGTTACAGAGTAATCTAGACTCTGCCATGATCTCACCATTGGGGAACATTCCCCTTGTACCTTTTTTAAATTCTACTTTTGTTTCATGTCATTACTCCACATTTTACCCCCTTCAATCATCCTAAACCCCCGTGGACCGTCCTTGGCAAAAAAGCAGCGAGCGCCACACTTGAACATTTCTATTTCCGCCTTCAGATGCGGGAGACCTGTCATCTGGAACAACTGCGGAGAGTTGAATGGGGGAGTTCATAAAAAAACACTGCGTGCTTAAGGAATCCCTCCCCAGCCAACTTTTAGTCGTGGTCTCAGAGCTCCTCCCTTCAACCGACAGGCAAGGCAAGGAAGGAATCAAAGATGTATGCACCAGGAAGGCGTAGAGCTAACAGACTCCAAACTACGTTCATTGGAGATAGCAAGAGAAAGCAACCTGTCTTTTTTATACCACGAGAGTGGTGGGTGCTGGCATGCATTGTGGGGATGCAGTATATCAGAAGCATTTGCTTAGCTTTGCAAACGAGGCTGGAGGTGGTACCAGTTTCACCTCGATGCTGGGTGTTAGCTGGAGCAGACCAGCAGCTTGGTCACGGGTGTAGTGGGATGGGACTCTGGCTACCTGGTTTTGACTCTGAATTTGACCCTTGACCTACACCGTGAGCTTGGACCCCTTCCCTGCTCCTCGGGTTCACTGTCTGGAAAAGAGGAATAAATGGCCCTTCTTCATTTTGCAAAGCACGTGAGATTTATGGCTTGACGATGCTAGGTAGGAGTTGGAGGCCTTTACCCTGGTGTTGGAGAAGGAGAGCCAGTGTGGTGTGGCTCCGTTCTGCTTCTAGTCCTGATGGTCTTGAGCACATTGCTGCCCTTCTCTGGCCGTACAGAGTAAGGCCAGAGGTACTTGCCTCCCCTTTCCTGTGTAGGTTAATTAGTTAATGCACTTAGGGGCAGGCACAGAAGTTATGAAGCAGACAGGGACTGTTTGGCAGGGAGTTATGTGAGCTTTGGGTCAGGGGGGCTGTGAGCTTGGGCAAAGGCTTTGCCACGCTTAGGCAGCCATCTGAAAAGGACCCAGAGCTTTTATTAATCCCATAACTGTTGTATTAACACCCTAAGTGCTTGGGTCAGTCGGAGCGGGGCTCTGCCATTGTAGCTGTGTCTGCATTGCTGGGGAAGGACATGCTCACAGGAGGGGTTTTCCATTGGCATCCTTGCACAACACCTCCTCGCAGGGCATTAGCAAAGCCGGTGAAAGCCGCCTTCTGTCCACACTGGGGAGCGGGCTGGCATTGCTGGCTTGGCAAAGGGGTGCGATCTCTTCACAACCACAGCGGACGCAGCTATGCCAGCCAGACCCTGTGGTGGGGACCTGGCTTGAGTCCTGCTCAGGTTTCTGGTCACAGGAGGCCACCTCAACCACTGCGGGTTGGCACTGGCAACACTAACCTGACATCCAGTCCTTTGCATGGGCACTTCCCTACTCTTTTACTTGATTCCTGCCTTCTTCTGTCCCTCAGCTGTTAAAAAGTGGGGAAACAAGGTACTTCCCAAACCTCTGTAACACGCTGCAAGAACCAGGGGTGAAAACTGCTGTATACAGCCCTGATGTGGAAAAGCACTTAAGCACCTATTTAATTGGAAGCACATGCCTAAGCGTTTTGCCGAATCGGGGCCAAGTTGCACAGAAAGGTGCTTGCCTCGGGTGTTTCAGTACGATCCCGGGCACGAAGCATCCCTGGGTACGCAGACCGCGTCGAGTCTGGCTCGGCTGCCCGGGGTGTTTCGCGGCATGTTCCTGCTTCCCACCCCGTCTGCCCCAAATCCCTGTGTTACTTTGAAAGAAAAGAAGCCAGCCAAGCTCCAGACCCTGTTCCTTTTTGAGTGTAGTTATTAACCACCCAAATATAGATGTCCGCTGTTCCCTTAAATGGGCCCTTGCCCAAAATCTGCCTCCTCCTCTCCTGGCTTCTTGCTGACCCCACGCACAAAACCATCATTGAGGGGAGAGCAGGCAAAGGCTCGTTGCTGTAACTGTTTTGTCTGTGATATTTTAGGCCTCCGCTTGGCTCCCTCCCCATCCCCTTGTACTCCAGAGACCACGTCGGCTCTGTGCCACGCTGGGGGGGGGACTGGGTTGGAGCGGGGTGGTGGCAGCGCCTCGGGCAGGAGGGCAGAGCGGGGGGCGGCTTTGCTGAGCTCATCTTGGCAGCTGGAGCCGACGCGATGTGCCGTGCGGAAGCTGAGCCCAGCTGCCTCGGCTGCCGGGAACCCGGGCTGTCTTGTGTGCGGCCACGCGGCCCCATCACACGTGGCCGAGCCGTCTGTCTTTTCTGCGGGCTCCGTATGCTCTCCCTGCATTCATTTACATGCCTGGCAATCAACTGCTTCCCAAGCCTGACCTCGCGTTGCCTCCCCGTGATATTGCCTTGCAAGATTGAGGACGGGGTGGGGGGTGGAGGGAATAGTTATGTAAGAGCTTTATTATTATTATTTAAAAAAAAAAAAAAAAAAAAAAGGCAAGCTGAATCCAACAGCCCGAGAAGAGCCAGAAGCAAAGCAACTGGGGCTACACACAGCAGCCGGGTGCTATTTAAAGCCCGGCTGGTCTTGGGGTAGAAGTGCGTTGGAGTTTGCACAACCACGGCCCTGCGGAGGAAAGAGGTCAAGACTCTTTTTGACTTCAGCCTCTCCCTTCAGGCCAAATCCTGCCCTCACTTACACCCTCTGCCACTCACCTGGCTTGAGTGGCGTCATGCAGGAGGAAAGCCAGGGTAGGATTGGAGTCTAAACATTTAAAGCAGCAGCTTACGTGTCCACGGGCTGGCAGCCGCCTGATAAAAGCATCTGCCTTTGCCGCGTTGGGGTGCACCTGTGGCTTTGCCAGGTATGGCCCAGTACGCAGGACGCTTCCCTCAAATCGCACAAACTCCATCCTCATTATTATCATGACAGCAGCACAGGTGGAGGTCCCCCAGGGGAAGGAAAGGCTACGATCCGTGTCTTGCAGCTGAAGAGAGGTGGAGGGGATGTGGAGAGAGACGAGCTCGGGTCACAGCGCCGGGATAGCTGCATTAGCATGGCAGTGTGCCCAGGCTGATTTGTCTGGCACAGCTAGCCTGCCTTTGGCTCCCGAGTCAGCTCAGGTATTGCAGGGCTGCACTGTGCCCTGCAGATGTATACAAGCAATATGCCCCAAATCGTGATGGACCGGGGAATTGAAACCAGGTGTCCTGAGCTCCTATTAGCTCCAGCCCCAGCACTACTTCTTTAATGGCACAGGATGAGAGAGTAGCCTTGCAGCTTTTGCTGAAGAACAAGACTCTTTCCGTGCCTGACTCTGCAGAGCAGCAGATCTGTCTCTGGGACCCTTCCCTGAGAACGTGCTAGGTGATGCGCCAGCTTTCGTGACTGTGACGTTGGATGAAGGAACCTAATCCTGCCGCCTCCGGGAGTTTCCCTTCACCTCCGGTGGCAGAGGTCTCACGCTGGGATTACTGTTGGGAAAACACTGGGGTTCTCGCTCGTGCCCTCCGTCGTGCGCATGCATATCCTTGATCTAGTAGTGCCACTCGGAGATCACAGATTCGTTATGGGGTCCCCGGCTCCATCAGCTGTTTATGTGCAGGAACCATGACCTGTTTCAGCCTAGTGATTTCTTTCCTCCGGTGTTGTAGATACGATGGAGACAGTACACCGGATGCCTCGTAAACACAGGAGGGGCTAGCTACTCCAAACACGTGTATAGACGTGTGCGTGCATATCCTAAAATCAATGGCTCTTATGCAAGAGACTGAGAGATCTGTTTTCTCAGTAACATGGGGAAGTTGGCATAACAGATGGACCATTTGGGTGACATTAGATCAGGAGGAACAAGGTAATGTTTTCCCTGTTTCAATGTCAGGGCCGTGTCGCTGTCAGTATTCCAAAATATAATAGGATTTGTTCGGCTGATTTATCCTGTAAACAAGTGATGTTATCCAGACGCACTCTTGGGTACAGAGGGATGTGGCCAGCGAGAGAGGGGAGCATGGCGAGATCGGGAGGGAGTACTAAATGCATTCTTGCTAATAAGGGAATGACCCATTACTTACCGACGGACTGGGGAGGCTGGCCGAAAACCCGAGCCAAGAGACACGTGAATGTAATTGCTGGGGCACTGCTGCTGAAAGCAGTCCGCTGCAGCTTCCCCCATACAGTCCTGCTCCCAGAAGCAGGCCGAGTTTGGGTTTAATGGCTCGAGTAAAATTATACTTCACTGACAAGAGTGCCCTGAATTCCTCAAATGCTGATCTCTCAAAGATAGGCAGTAAATGGGAGTTTTTCTTTTCATGATATTAGTTGGTTTCGCTGTCACTTTTTGGTGGAAACCAGGGTTTTTTAAATTCGCCCTTGGTGTGATGGCAGCATCAGACAGAATTCAATTCTTCCTCTCCTTTAGCCTACTTGATCTAAAGGAGAATCTCCATTCCTTGTTAGCCATACGGGGCTTTTGACATGCAGCCAAACTGCTGTATTTCTCCCCATAAAAGAGCAATTGCACATACATGTCGCTTCATTGCAGCACTTAGTTTACTTTACCAGCACTGTTGTGAGGTTTAATTAATGTCTTTAAGCAGCTCTGGGATCACTGGGTGAAGGTGTTTTCTGAATGCAAAGCAGCATTGTTGTTTAATTTATATAGCACTGTTGGCGTGCGTGGCACTTTGCAGCCCAAATGATAATTGTGCCTGTGTAACAAAATAATAATTATAGTCATTGTAATTCAGCAGCAAATCTCTCGTGGTTCTGGCATTGGGATGCATCTGGGCTCCGTTGTGCTGGGTGCTGGGAGACACCAACTGTTGCTATTTTCCAGGTGGGAGATGCAGTACACAGCAGCTTCCAGGAAGTGCTCAGCATCTCGCCAGGTTTTAGCCCCTCGCCTACTAGCACGTGCAGGGAAGCAATCAAGCCAAAATGGGTTGTTTTAGGTGCCTCTTTTCTGCTGCATCCAGATCAGGGCCGCATATCTTTCAGTGTTTCATGAAATAAAATATACTTTATCCTGAAGAGTCTTGAAGTGCATTAGGAAATTACGGTGGGCATGAGGAGGTGAGAGGATTACACTTGGCTGATAAACTTCTTGGAGTTTGTACAGCACCTGGCACAAAGGGGTCAGCATTAACAAGAGTTTCTAGGCCCTATCACAATACCAATATTAAATCATAGGGTTTTTTTCTGTTCTTGGTCTAATGCCTCTCTCATCGTTGTCCTGAGCGCCTAACCGGAAAATGTACTGAATTACTCTGAGATCCTTCTGTGCACTCTGGAAACGCAGCCACCTCCAGGGTAAAACTCAGCAGCTTTCCATAAAAGCATCCTTCCTCTGCGAAAAGAGAGGCATCCTTTACTAAACGACTTTCTTCTCTGTAACGGAACGGTAGCTCCGCATTTTCCATTGTAGCAGCAATGAAAGCAGTAGAGTGCCATCATCTCCTCTGTGCGTGATACAGAGCTTTGCTGCTGGGGTATGCTCTTACAGAAGAGCTCTTGCAGCTGGCTTGATCAATGCTTTACTTTTAAAAATATCCCCAAATGCTTATTTACCCCATGAGCCATAGTGGCTTCAATGGGGCGAGTATCTCATGTCAATAATCTTCTGCGGTGTGAAAGGTTTGGAGTTAATTGTGGAGGTCAGGGAAAGTGCTGAGGCTGAGGGCTCTGGAGACCGGAGTCTTCTGTATATCCTCCCCTGGCTTCATTCATATCTTCCCCCTACCCTGAGCCAGCGGCTTGGCTCCGGCGGGGCCCCAGGGGAGTCCCTCATCCTTGAACATTCATGAGTTGGTGTTTATCCAGTCCATCTGGCTGCCTTGTCTGTGGGCGCAGCCCGTGCCTACAAAGGAACTGCAGGCCTAAGTCTTAGTGGCCACCTCATGACCTGAGTTAGAAGGGGAGTTGGAAAGCTTGATGAGTTAACACCTGAGATTTGGAGAGGCCTGGTTGTTTTGCACAGTGCAAACTGCATGTGTACAAGGCAGGCCTGGCTGGAGACAGCTTTGGCCTCAGAACTTGTCTCCTCCGTGCGTACAGTGATGGTGCGTAGGCGTTATGAAGTGGATCCTTGTCCACTAAGACCTTCCTGAAGCCTCCAACTCAACCTTGTATCCTCTCTCAAGGCTTTGACAATTCAGCTTCTCTGTTTTCCCAGGGCTGGGCCTGATTAACTGGCGTGGCTGGGAATTAGGTGTCCGAAGCTCAGAGGCAGAGGAGGCATCCCATCTCAGGATGGTCCTCAGTGTGGTTAATGACTTTCAGCAGCAGCCAGAGGTGCCTTTTTCTTTGTAGGTGGGGTGAAGGATGACCGTGTCCCCCTCTGCAGCAAACAGTGCCCCTTGGCTGCAGTGAATTGCTTGTGAAGACCATTCAGAGGTGTCAGCTGATGAGGAATCAACCTGCTTGCTTCTGTATGTTGGCTCCTTGTTCGGTTTTAGGGGTTGAAACACCTGTGCCTTATGTGACCAGTCCCAGGCTGTCCACGAAGGAGCAAATATCTAGAAGGAAGAGCTCCTAAACGATCCAGAGGATGAACATGGTTCGTCCAGCCCATTCATCACTGATCTTTCAGAGAATTAGGGTAGGTTAATGCACAGCTCTGAAAGGAGGTGACTTTAACAGCAAACATCATTTGCAACAAGTCATCAGAGCAGCTCTGTTTAACATGTGGCCTGAAGACTAGAGAAACCTGTCAGTCTCCATAAGAAATGCAGCCTTTTCTTCAGGAAATTGCAAATTTTACGACGTGAGGTACATGGTATAGACTCCCATAAAGCCGTGTGCCGGGAGAACAGCAGTCACATAAATGCAGGCATAAAAAATGCCTTTGCCACGTTACGATGCTACAGCGCTCCGGAAACTTGACACCGGCCCTTGAACTGATGCTTAAACTCCAGACCTAAAAACCAAATGCTTGTCCAAGTCCTAGTCAATTCGAGTAACTTTCCCCCCATTCTTGAATTACGTTTGAGTGAAAATCTCTTAGCATAGTGGATGCAATTTCCTGGTAATTGGTAAAGTTACCATAACTGCACTGTCATTTGTACATAGTGACATGTAATTGCACGTTAACTGCTGCTGTGGTTGCACGAGTGAAATGCAGTGTGCAATTAGGATGTAATTCCAAGTGCTGGCCCCAGTCCGACTTCCATTATATCACGGAGCTCCCCCGGGGCCGATGCTCTGCATGCCGTTCGGTTGCATGTTAACTGCCAAGGAGAACGTTTGCTTGGTGGCTTGTGTTTTCTTTGGTAGGTTGCCCTGGATTTCTAGCCTCTGGCCTCGAATCCTAGATGCTGAAGATTTACCAGCCCCTACAGCCTCTTTCTCCAAAGCCAGGGGCCGAATTTGCTCATGCTTTGGTCCACCCTGGAGTTTCAACACCCTAGCCGGAGAGACCTCCGCTGCTTTTGGCTAGGAGGCTGTGCCCTGCGGGGAGATGTCAGGATGGGGTAATGGCAGGGGCTGTCTGCTGGCTATTTGGGTTGGCTCTGCTGAAAGCCTGAGCAGCATATATATGTTTCCTCATGCAGCAGTCTGTCTGTAGCCAAGCCTGTGATTACAAGTGTGAGTAGCCAAGTACCTGCCACCTTAAAAAGAGAGCCTGTTAGGTATTAGCTATAAATCAAAGGCAGGACCTGGCCACTGGGGATAGCTTGATGCCTAGCGAGTCGTGGGGATTGCATTGGAGACTGTCGAGATCTCTGGAAAACCTCCCCGGTGCTGCTCTGCACTTTGATTAGGGAGGAAGGTGCTGCCAAAGCGAAAGTGAGGAGGAACTGGGGATGGCTAATCCTTTATCTAGGATTTACCCCAAATGTGGATTAAGCTGTGTTCTGTAGCTGGGGCTGTTTGGAGACAAATAGCTAAAGCAGATGTTTAAAGGACAATTGAGGTTTATTATAGCCACCCTGCAGGCTGGCCCCCTGGTATCTGGCACTCAGGCCCCTGCAGCTATGCCAAGCTGCTCTCTCCTGCCCGCAGAAGTGAATGAGGTCATGGAAAGAGGCACGTCGGAGCCGTAATCCCTCTGCTGAGTTACGGCTTCTTGGGAGCCCTGGAAATCCCCGGTGGGGGCAAAGAAGAAGGCCCAGGCTGCAGCAGCCACAAAGCAGCCTTTCCTGGAGGGCTTTGAGGAGTTAATTATTTATTTAATGGGCTAAACTGAGATAACTTGGTGTTGCTGCCGGGTGCCTTCACCATATCGAGCCATTTTTCACCCATCCTTTCTTCACCCGTGGATGTAACGCTTGGCCATGGTGGCACATGGGTCATAGCGTCATAGAGAAGCAGGGCTGAAAGGGACCTTCGACGGTCATCTAGACCAACCCGCTGCCTGAGGGAGGATCATCCCTATCCAAACCGTCCTATTCAAATCCATTTTCTAACCTCTTAGCCAAACTACAGAGTCAACTCTGACGGAACAGAAAACATAACACCCTAACCTGCCACACGTAAAGCAGGGGGACCACAGTGGCCAATGTCTTGCTCCTATGGTAAAGATTGTGAATGTGTACAGAGGAAGGCAAAACCCCCCACAGTCCACGCCAATCTGGGGTAAAATTCCTTCCTGACCCCAAATGTAGCGATGGGTCTCGCCCCGAATGGAGGGACAAGACCCTCTAGCCAGGAACCTCTGGATTTAAGTCCCAGCCCAAACTCGAGCCATGAAGCCCAGGGGCACTGGCACAGCCCTGTCAAAATCCCCAGCCTTGGCTGCAGCCAGCATGCAATGCCTTTGAGGATGGCTTAAACCCCCCCTGACATGTGTAGCAGTAGCTGGGGGTATTTCTGGGGGTATCGCAGCCTCATGTGGGTAAGTCAAGAGGGTAGATTAGCACATTTTAGGCCACTGAATGCTGCAAACTGGAGGAAGAGGGGGTAGGGGATGGATCAGTGTGGACAGGCCCTGCGTACCTGTTCTGTCTCGTGGTATCCAATCTCTGCACCCATGGGAGACAGGACACGGGGATAGGTGGTCCCTGGGTATGGATGCTTATATCCTTATGAAACCTAAGCCCTCTGCTGATCGCCTCGCAGGAAGGGGACCATCCAAGCAGAGGCAGGGTGGCTTTCCCCAAGTGTCCTGCCAACACCCCTCAGTCTGAAGCCAGGGAGGCAGCTGGGACTGCTCCAAGGCTAAGTCCGTCTCAGAAACTGGCCGGTACTTCCCATGGAAATGTCAGATCTGTTGAGGATGGAGCGAGCGAGGATCTAGATGGCTTCCAAGCCCTCCTGTCACTTTGGGAAACTTTGCTATTCCCCCATGTTTCAAGCAGGGGTTTCTCATAGGGAGAGGAGAAGTGAGGTATGTCGGAGGCAGGCATGGAGCCCCCTTCTCCCCGTCTCTCAGCCCGCATCTCCCTCATCACTCAGATCATCTTCCCATCCACACAGCCTCCGCAGCGTAATGTGGTTTTGAACTAATGCAGAGAACAAAAACTGAAAAGCCTTGATCCTGGCCCTGGAGCTGCCTCTCAAGTAGCCTAACTGATCCAGCAGCCACGCGAGAACATCTGGTGTCCCCATTGCATGAACGCAGCAGCCTCCACTTCTCTTCTGCAAAGGGGTTCGTACCAAGAGCTTAAGCAAGAAGACCCCCAAACCTTCATCCTGGCAGCTCTGTATGGTCTGTAGGAGTGTCTGAAATGGAAAATAAACCTGCACTTGGACTTGTAACCCCTCCATCACAAATCTAAGCCTGCATTAATGTTCTTCCTGACTCAAGGACTTGGCTTTCCCTTACTAGGGCATTTGCTGTGAATGCGACAGCTGCAAAAGGGCCAGGTGATGCTAAATGGAAGGCTTTCCTACTGGCATTTCTGCAGTTGATCTCCAAGACAGGATCACATTAGATGAAAATAATTTCCAGTTGGAGTGGCCTTTGCTGCCCTCAACCCGGTTCCTAGAGGAGACAGCTGCCTGCATTGTTGTCTTGTTGGCACTTGCAGCGCAGAAAGAGACTGAATAGCCTACGGGGGGAAAATGTGATCTTGCCGTGGTTTTGAAGGTTGGGACTATTGTGGGGCACCTTGGGCACTGAGCTTCATCTGTCCGGGGGTAGCAGGAACTTTGCTGTCCAGGAGAAGGCGTGAGCATCGCTGCTGGATATATGCGGAAATCCATTTTGCTGCCTTTTAGATCTCGTTGCAGAAAATCACAAATTCATCCTGATGCCGGTGCAAAGCCAGGTTCATTTGGAGCCAGACCTGGCCTCAACCAGAAGGAAATAAGCTGCAGCAGTCAGATGGTTAGGTCTGGGCCCTTTCCAGGATGTCAAGCCACAAGTTTGAGTAGGAATCGTGAGATAAGATTCGAGGACTTGCGTCATTCAGGAAGTCAGACCGTGTGATCTTATTAATCCTTCCTGGCCTTACAGCCGATCAGCTAGAGAGGTCAAGGTTTACCGCGGGGAGATTAGTGAATGACCTGTATGGATACTTTTGACACAAGGTCAGGATACCCCTGGTAAAGGATGCCCAATGTTCAGCTCAAGTGCTCAGCTACTGTCACGTCTGATAGTTTGGGTAGGTTTCATGCATGGGGTCCTATGTTCCCATGAGTGCACCCTTCTTTAATTTTTTTGTAGTGCAATGCACCTTTTTTCCCCCCGTTGAGGCCCCGAGAAGAGAAAGGAGGGGTTTCTCCCCGTACCAGAAGGGTAGCACCTATTTTTTTGCCCTAGATCTGAAATCAGTTTTTCTCAATGTCTATCTGATGATTACATCAGGCTAGATGCATGCTTGGTTTTGTTAAGTATGTGGGACACCAATTGCAATGACTCAAATGTTTCCTGAGGTTTCTAGTCAAACTGGGCCAGCCTTCGCGTGACTTTTGGTGCGGTTCTGAATCATGGGCTATAACGATGGCCAGGCTACACCCGATCCAAATGACTGTCCTCTCTCTCACAATAATCAGCACCAAATGTTTCAGAAGCCATGTCAGGAAGCTGTATAGCAGATAGTTGTTAAATAACCAACCCAGGTTTTTCTTTTTTCTTCTTGACTTCAGGCAGGAAGCGGCCCTGAAACATAAGTGGGCCTGTGTATATTTGGACGATCAATCCAGCCTTTGTTCATATCCTACAATTTGTCGCAATGCTGTTCTGCCTCATTTTACTCTGCAGGTTAATGGCCGAGTGCAGTGATGTGACCCCTTGGATCAGTTGAGTGTTGTGAGTTTTGCCGTGGTTATCCAACCTAAAATGGCCACCGGTGGGTGCTTGGGGTCTGGAGCTTTGGCCTGTAATTGTTTTCTTACTGCTTGAGTGTTGAAAGTATAGCTCGGATGCTAACAATTCCCACAGGCCAGAGCTCAGGTTGGGCCGTTCCTTCCCAGTGCCTCCTTTCCTCCTGCATCTTAGATGCTTGTCACTTTTTGCCCACATTAATTTGCAGGTGAGAACAAAGCCGATCAACTCGAGGCGTATATTGCTTGTGAGCTTAAGCGAGGAGTAGTTGTAAGCTACTTATTTAGGCGGGAGAATGGGAGTTCAAGCGGCTAGCGTGGTTGTGGCCATGGGTGATTGCTGTAAGAGTAGAAGTGAAATGATGCAGACGTTGCCGAATGAAGGAGATCAGCTGTGCTGCGACACATGGGGGGCGTCTTGTTAAGCGGGGAAAGCCAGGCAGGTACTCCCAGGGCTTGAGGGACCCTGTTTTATGCGGGAAGTTTCAGGGTGTGCAGAATCGGGCCCTACAAGCTCCCAGAGCACGTTCCCAGCGGGACAGATTGACCACAGAAGATATGGTCCTTGCCCTGTGACTTCCACAACAAGTCAGGGCAGCTCTTTTCTTTTTATAGCAAAATATCTTCTTCTTTTGATATCAGCATATCTCCCTTAATGCAAAGATTTCATAGACATTAGGGTTGGAAGGGACCATGCAACATCATCGGGTCCAGCCCCCCTGCCCAATGGGCAGGAAGTCATCTGGGGTCAGCATGGTAAGCATCTTTCTTTTGGTAGCAAAATTTACAGGCAAACTATATGGGCATGCATGCTTTTGAAATAGGGTCAGGTACGTAGAGAAGGCTGCAGAGTTCTGGGCTGCCTTGCTCTCTTTCCGTAAAATAAACCAATGTCCTCTGCTAATCCGCAGCACAATTTGACACCACCTTTGTGTGGCAACAGTTTGTGGTGCGACAAGGAGTATGGACTTATGTGTGGCAGCAGTTTGTGGTGCGACAAGGAGTATGGACTTATGTGTGGCAGCAGTTTGTGGTGCGACAAGGAGTATGGACTTATGTGTGGCAGCAGTTTGCGGTGCAACAAGGAGTATGGACGCCTGTTTGCTCATGCTTTGCACTGCCGTGAGAAATGTTATGGTGGCACAAAGGTGGCAAAAGTTGCCACCTGTTTCCACCTAAGAAAATGATATAATCTAACTTTGCACTTAATTACATCTTGTAAGTCTTGGCCCTGTAAAATGCTTCAGCATCTGCCTAACTTTAAGCATCTAATGGACCTATTGAAGTCAGCCCCTGCCTTAGCAAGTGTGAGCTATAGCCAGGACTTCATGCTTCTTGCTATGTAGTATCTGGCAACCAATTCAGACTTCACAGTGGCAGCCCTGGCAGAGCTCTGAAAGCCTCTGTTGCCCCTATTGGCACTGAAGGAGAGGACCTCTCTCACAGGAGGGGATCTACCCTGTCCACTGCTCTACCTACTGAGCCATGCTGCCTAGAGGTAGGGTAGGATGCTGTCTGCTGCTGCAGCATTTGCATACTCCACTGAAGTTGCATTGCACGCTATCCAAGAAACCTGGGCAATAGCTATACCAAAATCCTGCACAGCGGATGCTGTTGTCTGATGGCTGCCCATTCTGGGCCCTTGCAGACACAGCTCCACCAGCAAAGACCTCTTTGTTGGCAGTCCAAAAGAGCTCAAGTGCAGAAAGGGGAACGTGGTGATCCAGTAGATCTTAGCGTGTATGTTCAGTTAATCAAGCTGTTGGGACTTTTCAGATGTCCCCCCACAAACAGGAGGCCCTTGCACAGGTCATAGCAGTCATGAGTTTTCCCTCCAGAGGACTCAAGGGGAATGAAACCCTTAGCGCCAGATCCTACTCTTCCTATTGCATGATCCTATTCCAACCCGGTCGAACCCCTGAGAAACCGGTGACCGCAGAAAATGGGTGCACCCTCTTGCTCACTGCTTTCTGTGATTTAAGCATGAAAGCTGAGATGACGGCGTGGTACAGAAACAAGCGATTGTCAAGGGCTTGAGAAAGGCAGATCAGATGCCTGATCAGTGGAATAGGATCTGGCCTCTAATGATTTCATCCTCACAATCCTCCGTGGGGTAGCTAAGCATTTGTAATCCCCTCCTGAGAAAACCAAGAGTTGGGGAGCGTCAATGGCTTGACCAAGATTTCGGGCAGAGGGGGAGTAGAGGCCAGGAGCCCCATTTTTGGGATTCATGGGCACACACCGGGGATGGGTGAGCTGACATTTGTGGTGATGGTGGTCTTATTAGCTTTTAAATGATATAAAGATAGGAAAAGGCTGGCCCACTGGATGAGGTGCTGTGTTTTGGAAGGACCTAGGTCCTGCGCCTGGTTCTTGATGTTGGCCAACTCGATTCACCTCTTGGTGCCTCCATTTCCTTTCTTTCTGTCGGTCTGTCTCGCCAGGAGATATCTCCTCCTATGGTTTTGTACGGTGCCCGGCACAGCCGTGGTGTGTAGCGGTGTCGATGTTCAGTGACCCCGCGCTCATGCTCTCTCCTCCCATTTGCAGCTGTTAACGATCGACGACAATTTCTGCGGCCTGGATATGAACGCTCCGCTGGGAGTATCGGAGATGGTGCGGGGGCTTCCCATCTTCACCGAGGACAGGGACAGGATGACGTCGGTGATCGCGTACGTCTACAAGAACCACTCACTGGCTTTCGTGGGCACCAAGAATGGCAAATTGAAAAAGGTAGGCTCGGCCCATCCTGGCCTTCTTTCTGACTCGGTGGTGTTAGTCCCTGCGGAGGCCGGCTGTCTTGAGATGAGTAGGAATGCGGTTTTCTAGCTCGGGTGCACGGTTTTTCATAAGGTCAATTGTTTTGCTGGTGGTGAGACTGCAATGAAGGGTGTAGGCAGATGCAAGGGAGTGAAAAGACCTTCTCTTTAGGCAGAGTCTGTCAGAAGATGAACAAGTTCGAAAGCAAAGCCTGGATCTCACTACCCCGTTCTTGTGCAATGGCGCAGTGTTGATCCGAGTACAATTTTTTCAAGTTCAGACTCTGTCTAGTTGAGAGGTTGATCGTTGGACAGCAGAGCGCTTTGAGGACAAAGAATTTACTGGAGTTGGGGGGGTTGTTAAGAAACACGACTCGTGTTTTGGAGATGTTCCTTCATCGGAGCAGAGCGACTAGATATGCTTTGGCCACAAGCTGCCTGTGGATTTTGTGGTTGCTCTATCTAGGTCAGGTTGGGCGTTCATGCTAAAATAGAAAGAAGAGCTGTGCCTGAATGGTAAAAGGCATTGTGTTTACTGGGTAACCACGGCCAACTTAATATAAATAAATACCCTTTCTGGAATATCTTGGCTTATGTCTCACGAAGTTACTCCAGCCCTGCCACGTGAGCCGTGCATGCCTCTGGCTTAGCTGTAGCTTTATATTACAACAGCTGCTGTAATTTGTCACTTGGGGCAATTAGCTTTGGCTTCAAAAGGCAAAAACTGAGATTGAGGGACTTTTACCTGTAGCTTTGGCAGGCATTTTGTTCTTCAGCTACCAAGTCCTGGTACATGTGATCTTGCAAAGGTAAAGATGGGCACTGTGCCCTCTCCAGAGCATTGCATAACATTGTCGGTGTTTGCCTGTACACTTGGCCCGAGGGACGTTCCTGCTGTGAAACAGTGTGTGTTGCAGGTGGGACTGTTGCTGCTCCGGACTATAATGAAGATACTCCCGGGGATGATGCTCCCTAAGAGGCCAGGCAGGATGTGGGATGAGCGGTCCTCAGGGAGGAGCCTCCGAAGCTCAGTGCTGGGGTTGGAGATTTGGGCTGTAGCTTGTGCTGCTTCCTTTTGAATTCCCTTTGCAAAGAAAAACAGCCTTCAAGAAGGGAGAGTGCGTGTGTGCAGGGGGAAGTTGTGACCACCTATGACTTACCTTCCCTAGGTTGTGCTTTCTATCCTCTGTGATATTCCCATGTTAACTGTCGGTGCTACTGCTTGCATCCCTTTCCATCCTGCACCTGGGGACCCCTCTGAGCTTTGAACACCAGCCTCCTTCCCTCCTCATCTGGGAAAGTGGTGCATCACCCTGCGTCTCTGGCATGGGTGGCAGAGCCCACTCTCGAGCCCGCCCAGCCCACCCACTCCTGATCACATGCTGCTAATCCCGAAACACGGTGGGGGGGTTTATCCGTGGGTGCCCATGCAGCCACTCTTCACATTTCAGTCTCCACAGTGCTGGAGACCCACCATGGATCATCTTCACTACCATATTTCCAGGACTGGCTCTTGTGAGCAGGAGCAGACACCAGTGCTGGGGAGCTAGTGTAGACATGACGTTCTCCTGCATTGCAAGGCCTCAGCCCTGCTATTAGACTTTCCTGAGAGCTTCAGTTTTTTGCCTGGTTTCTGGCAGTTTTGGGGACCGTTTTAGGTTTCTCACATTCATCTGGTGCTCTAGATCAGGAAGTGAGGAGGAGGAGAAGCTCAGAGGGATATTTCCATTGATGCTGTAACGGTTCGCCCATCTTGCTGGCATAATGTTAGATTATTATGTTGGTTAAGAAAATACCTCCTATGGGTCTGGAATAGTTTGTCGCGTGAGATGATACTCAATCCCTGGTGGACCGTGGCCAGGGGTTTGCTATTGTCTGGTTCCTGCTGGGTCCTAGCAATTGTGTTCACACACACATGTACTAAGGCAACTTAACAAGGTAACTTAAGCCACGTTGGAGCATACACACCTGCAGCTCCTTGACACGCTGGCAGTGATCTTGTTGATTTATTTGACTTAACTAATGTGACTCAAGATAATACACCTCGAAGGTGCGTTGTCTTGCTCTGCATTTAATTTGACTCTGCTTCACATACGTGTGTATCCTCTGACAGTTAAGTCAGCTTAAAAAGTTAAGTTGGCTTAACTCTCAGAAAGTTAGTACGTGTGTATGCACCCGGTGGTATTTCATTACTATTTCCCCTCCAACAGGCCGGTCGCTCTCTGCCAATGCACTTCTGGGTCAGCCCTGACGGTTATCACAGATTTTTCCATACATTTGCTTGTCTTGAAGGCATGAACTTTATGTATTTGTTGATCCTAAAGTGTTTCCTGCTAGGAAGGAGCAGAAACTATTTGGAGAGACTTCTTTCTCTGCAGCCTAGACTTTATTGATGAGTGTGCGTGCATGTATTTTTATATGAAAGACACAGATCGTATATCATGTTCTTGATGCACACTATTCGTGAGAGCCCTGCAAAGTACCCACAGCCATAAAGCAATATCAGTTGGTTGATACACAAATGTTATACATGTCAAAGGAATTTATCCAATGACACGTGCAATAGAAGTAAAATATTGTGCTTTACAAGAACGTATCATTAAAATGAAAGCTAGTAGCATATCGGGAGTCTGGCCATGTAACCAAGACAACAAAGAAGAAAGAAAAGGGAAAACTAAGATAAAGGATGCTGGGGTGGGAGGTAGGGAAAAGAGTGAGGCAAAATCAAAGATGATATAAAAGAAGGATGCAAAATGCAAAGTGATCTGTAGGAAAACAAGAGGGCCAAGCCCCCTACTGCTAAAGCCCCTAGCTCTGCTTGCCGGATCCAGCGGCTCTGCTGGCCGTATGAGATGAGAGAACAGGAATAGTGCAGGACTAGGAGGCCCAGGTTCGATGCTTGCACTGCCACAGGCTTCTTGTGTGACCTTGGGCATGCCACGGCATCTCCTCGGGCCTCACTTCTCCATCTGCAGAATGGACATAATACTCCCCTTGCCCAGAGGAGCATTGGGAGTATTAACACGCCAGTCATTGCAAGCGGCAGTCAGACACACAGCCATGGGAGTCATAATAAGTATTTAAACTAGGCAGCTCATGCGTTCTTGGATGGGATACGAGCCCCGAGTCCTGACCGCCTGTGGTCATTAAAGCTTTTGTGGTGCTTTTCAGAAGAAATATTTCACTTCTGGGGCTGCGGTGGGATCCCAGGGTCTATAATTGCTTCCTGCTGTTGCTGTTGGCTGGGGTGCTGTGCTGCTGTTCTTGCCTTGAGCTGTTTAGCATTGCAGCGTGCCGTTGTTTCATCGCCACGTTGCACTCCAGAGGTGGCTGTGTTGCAATGGCCAGCACCGAGACTCCTCTATACAGGACATACTGCGTCAAGGGCTGTGGGCGGAAAATTCCCAGGCTGAATTATTACCGGTCTCCTTTCTACTTCTCAAAGCATATTGCTTTCTTGAGGGTTTATTTGGATCGTACTCATTTTGGTTACTTCCAGGGTTTGTTTTTTCCCCCCTCTGTATATAGCAATCCCTGGACGTATTGGAAAGTAGTGTAGCTAGTACTACTGTTTGTGCCTCTTGCAAACCAGTTGCCTAAGTAAGCCAAAGTTTCCTCTAGACTATCTAGATCTCTGCTTTATCTTGTTTTACCTCTCTCATCTCTGCTCACAGCATGGATTAAACGCTCAGCTCTTCTCCGGAGTGGCAGTAGAGGGCTAATGGACTACTGCGGTATAGCTGATGCTGTCTCGCAGGGGATCTCAGCTACTGTGTTTTCGGACTCCTTTTCTTACCATGCGTGACTATCTGATTTATCATCATTATCTGCCAGTGGGTAGTGGTCAGAACTGCTCTCCACATCCTATTTAAGCATGCCTTAGTCATGCAGCCGGGAGGCATGGCTGTTCGCAATTTTGGGGGCAGAAACATTTTTTGTGGCTGACAAACAGTTTAGTTGAAACCAGACTTTTTTTGGTGGGAGCCTGTCAATTCTGCTGAAAGTTTCTGCGCGCCCCCCCAGGATTTTTAACCAAACGATATGCTTCGTAATTGGCTTGAAAATATTGTTTTGTTCCAGTTTTTTAAACCATGAAAAAGGGAAACAGTGGTAAGGTAATAACCCCCAAATCTTTGTCAGCTTGGAAACAAATGTTCCTGTTTCGAATTGGCTCAAAGCATCCCGTGGGAAGCTAGGCGTTTTCGAGTAAAAGTATTTCGGAGGAAGATTTTGTGTGCGAGTACGTGTGTGTTGTGTGTGTTTTCTTTCAAAACTTCTTGCAGGAAGAATCGGCCTAAATACCGACTCGTTACCTTTTATGTCTTACGTCTGTCGCTTTTGATATCAAACGCTGTCAGCTGGAGAAGGTCCTGGGGATTGTCAGAGTCTGCAGTAAGGGTTTGGCTCACGTTAAAGGGTGAGGGTTTAGGTTTGCATCTGAGAGCTCTGAAATCTGTGGTTAGCATTTGCTTTTGTCCCAAGTATGGGAAATGTCTGAACATCAGTGGCTTTTTAAAAAATCTTTCACTGTCTTATCCTGAACTGCTGCAAGAAAGATTTTGCCTGCATCCCAAGGATAATGGGGGAAGTAGGATCCTAAAAGTTGACAGTCCCATCCAGGACAAAAGCCACCAAGCCTAGTTAGAGCCAGATGTTTCTTCCCAGTCCTCCAGAGGAGTTGAATGCACAGTTCTGGGTTTGTCCCAGTGGCACACTGCGGCTAACTAAGTTGAAGAGTAAGTGCCGGCCTCCCACCCCTCATCAGACGGGAGCACCACAACTACTGGTGCCACACACTTCACCCACAGGGCTGATATCTGGGTCCCAAAATGGAGCAGCAGGCCGTTTTTTTAAGAGGCGGGGAAAGGAGTTGTTGCTAGCTTGTGACCCAAGGGGGTGGCATTGCCAGGATCTTCAGCAGAGTCATGGCTTCTCCATTTGGGAGGTGCTGGAGGACACACAGGGAAGAAGCAGCTGAAATGGCACAGGGATGTCTAGATTAGTGGCAACCCAGAGCTGTTCCCATAGCTCTGTCTTGCAAGGGGAGGAACTGGAAGATGCTGCCGGATTGCAGTCCAAAGCTCCCAACCCCGCCTTGCATGTGCAGCCCTTGTAGGGGTCAGCGGGGGACTCAAGTCTTCTCAACAAGGGTGCGAGGACTTTACAAGACTGCAAGAACTGCAGTGTCCAAGTGTCACCATCTTGCGGCTGTGGTATCCCAAGAGAAGGGCATGAGTAGGGGCTCTACAAGGAGGTTTGCTCTATAGGA
Source organism: Alligator sinensis (assembly GCF_000455745.1). Lineage (NCBI taxonomy): Eukaryota > Metazoa > Chordata > Crocodylia > Alligatoridae > Alligator > Alligator sinensis. The sequence goes on along the minus strand of NW_005843256.1, from coordinate 115,496 downwards.
CAGGCTCTGTTGATTCATCCCCATTGGGAACCATTTATAATAATAAAATCATAGGTAAGTATGTCTGGATGGGGCCTTCAGAGGTCACCTAGTCCAACCACCCACCAGTGGCAGGACCATCCCTCTCCCTGTTTCTCCCCAACCCTTATCAAGGCCGGGATGTAATTGGGCACCCTGCCTTAGTCAGGGGAATAATAGATGTATTTATGCACAAACAGTTTACCAGGATAAATAAGCATTGGAGAGTGGGGAAACACAGCCGAGGAGAGAGTGGCGGTGGTGGCTGTGTGTGGGTTGGTGTAATTGGGCCACACGGCTGCAGAATACGAAAGCAGCCGCATGGCGAGAGGAGAGAGAGCTGTTTTTTCCTTTCCACCTCGGTGCGGTTCCTATCCAGACGGCCAGAGCTGATAAAAGAGCCCCTGGTTTTTGATGTGGGTGTCTGGTAAGTGCAAGGGAACACGCTGAGCCCTCGCTGTTCTCCAGGGGATCGGTTTGGGAACACGCAGGGGACGAGGAGTCCTGCCTGGTTCTGATATTCCCTGGAGGTTATTTCGTGGTAGACAACTAACTCCCCACGAGGTGAGATGACGGCAGGGAGAATAAACTTCCTTCTCCACCTTCTGCTTGGAAGGAGTCTGGCTTGTGAAAGCAAGGAGGGTTTTTGTGAATGGACTTGACTGCACTGGAGATAAGGAAGAGGAGTTTCCTGCTCCTGCTGGCAGGTTGGCTTCGCCCATCCCTCCAGAACAGCATGAAGCCTTAGCTGTCCGCTCAGTGGTCATGGGGCTGGGAGCTGCTGTTTTCTTCAGGGATACTTATAGGGACCAGATTTCTCTGTTTTTCCTCCAAACAGGTGTAGAGTGCTACACTTAAGAGATCCCTGCCAACACGTTTCACTCCTGCCTGTGGCAGGACCATGTCTGAACACTTGTAGTTCAGTTGCGTGGGCCATACCCTTTAGGGCTAAGGACAGAAGTTACACACAAGCTGGTTTAAATCATCAGAAACTGGTTTAAACTTGTAACAGAACAGAAGCTCAGTGTGCATAAACTTGGCTGAAACTGGTGTAAGATAAACCTGGTTGAATGTAGTATCAGACTTAACTGATTTGGGCCAAACTGGTTTATGAAACTTCTGTCCTAGGCCCCTTCCTTGTGCAAGTTAAATCACAGTCCCCCAGCATCCCAGCATGCTTTGCAGCCCTGGGTTGATTGTGCTGTCTGCTCCAAAGAGCAGGGTTGGCCGCACTCCTCTGCTCCTTAGCTGGAGCAGCGAGGCCTGGCTGACAAAGGGGAAACCCCGCTGGGGATGTAGCCCAGTCTATGGCAGGCGGGGGGTGGGGGGTGGTAATGCCCCCTATTTCAGGCAAACACCAGTTGAAGTCTGGGGCCAGGGAGGGGGGTTAAACACCCCTTCCCCCACTCAAATGTACTGCTGGCTGCAACTGTGGACTCCAAATCCCAGACGTACCTGGAAGCCGGAAGAGGAAGTGATGAGCAATCCTGCAGAGTCCTGTTGTGGTAATTCTGGACTGAAAATCCCAGAGACCTCAGGGGCAGCAGGAAGAGGAAGTGAACACATAGCCAGAACCATGCTCTAGCGCCCCCGGGCTTCTGGCCTGAGCCACTGGAGACATGTGGCTGCATTTCCTGGACCAAAAGTAAATGTCTGTTCACTTCTGTTTCAATTTAATCTGATTAACTTGCAAAGACTGGATCAATTCAACCTTGGGCTTTTTCTCTGTCTGTACTGTCTGGTTCAGTATGCACGGCCCATTCAGGCTACGCTGCTTGTGCTGAATTCCCCAAGAAAGGAGCCCAGCTGGTGCTGATGGCAGGGTTTAAATGGAGAGCTACCTACTAGGAAGTGGAATGAGACTCCTTAGCTTCGTCCATGTAATGGTGTAGTGAGCAATGCCTGTAACAGCAGGTGGGAGTAGGAGCAGTCTGCAGGGCTGTGATGAGTGCTAATTTGGACTGCAAGTCCTAAAACCTCCCCCACACCTGGGGCACAGGGAAAAAGGAAGAGGAAGCATGAGGCTGGAGTAAGGAGGGGAAAGAGGAGCCTGTACGTGATACCTGGGCGGCCCTACACAAGAGGAGCGCACCGCGGAGCTAGAGATGGCCAGTCGGGGCTGTGGACTGAAGGAGCTGGACTTGGACTTGGGGGAGCTGCAAGCTGCTGCTGGAGCACTCTGGGACTAAAGACTTGTTTGGGGATGTCTCTGGAGGGGTGTGTGTGGGGGGTGGGGACGGGAATTAAGCTACTGAGTATGCATTATCACTGTTGTTCATAGGATCATAGAAAATGAGGGTGGGAAGGGACCTCAGGAGGTCACATCTAGTCCAACCCCTTGCTCAAAGCAGGACCATCCCCAGCTACATCATCCCAGCCAAGGCTTTGTCTACTTGGGTCTTAAAAATCTCCAAGGATGGAGAGTCCACAACCTCTTGAGTTAACCTGTTCCAGTGCTTTGCTGCCCTCCTAGTGAGACCGTTTTTCTTAATATCTAACTTAAACTTCCCTTGCTGCAACTTGAGACCATTGCTCCTTGTTCTGATGTTCCTTTATCTCTTAACCGTTCCCTCCCTTGGCCTGTTGGCTTGTGACCCTAACCCCTACGATTTCCTAGAGAAAAATGGGAACTCCCCCTTGTTTTTTGTGCCAGTTTCTGGGGCTGCGGGGTTGGCACAATAGCAAGCATAAGGTCATGACAGCATTGCAACTTGACCTCAATGTGACCAAGCGGTGCATGGCGTTCTGGTACCGTGATGATGTTGGCTGCAGTGAAAGGCCTGAGATAGGAGCCCCCCCATGCTATCCAGTCCCTTCTGTTATGGGAGCGGAGGGTGGCCAGTCTTTTTACTGTCTGGCCTCCCTGGAGGTGGAAGTGGGGTTGATGAGGAAGGGGCTGCTTCGGTGTCTCATGTATCCTGCAGTGCAGTGACTGGTGAATGGATCCTAGTTAGGTCTTGCGGCTGCAACGTGCTACAGCGCTGTCTAGAGTTCCCCATGGTACTGAGCACAGCAGAAACAGCCGCCTCCGCCTGCTATGGAGGTTATGTTTCCCAGCAAAAATCATCTTCCAGCAAAACCAATTGATTTTCCTGGCACAGAGCACTCGCATGCCCCTTTCTCCACTCCCCCCGGTGCTATGACGCCCTTCTGCAATCAGGGTGCTGTGATGGAGGATGCTCCCGTGGCGTGGTTGTCTCTCCCGGGTGCCGCTGTTTGTCTCCGGCGGTGATTTCGAAACGTCTCAGCGTGTAGGTGGAGATGAGGTCTCGTGACCATGGAATGAGATTTGCAAATGACTCTCTAATCCCTGCAGATCCAATCTGTACTTCAAAGTGGTGGCGCTGGGCGGCTGCGTCGCCAGGGCTGCACCAGGCATTTGGATTTGAAGTGGAAAACCAGCCTGGAAGACACAGCAGAATCAAAGGGGCTGACAGCGGAGAGAGCAGCAGGGGCTGACTTCAGCGTGCCCCTTTGCACTTACGGGCTGCGTGTGTCAGCCCCTTCGGCCGGAGTTGTCACACGGCTAGTGCCTGGGGCCGGGTTTTCCTGGGCAGGCCATGGTACCACCAGGATGCTCCGTGCTGCTTTGGAGCAAGTGAAGGGCCAGGCGGGGCAGGGGCAGCTGGGCACGTGCCGCTTCTGGCTCCTTTGCTGGAAGATGAAAGTGTCCTGCCTACAGCTTGCTGTGGGCCATGTGCTGAAGGCTGCCAGGCTTACCGTGGCCCTGAATGCCACCCTTGGGGCAGGTAGGGGCTATGTGCCATAGCTGGGAGGGCAGGCTCCCATGCCTTGCATCACCATGCGGGATAGTGGCATCACCATGCAGGATAGTGGCAATGACAGCCCGCGCTGCATGGGGTCCCTGCAAGAGCAAAGGTGCCACTAGGTCAGTGTTCCCTGCACTGTGCTTTTCCTCCCGCCGTCGTTGCTTGATGAGACATTAAGTAATCAGCTCAGTTCTTCCTCTGCCACTCCTGCCGTCCCCTGATGACAGAGTGGGGCTATTTAGCTGTCAAATGCTCCATCTAATGCCCAGATGGACATCCCAGCCAAAAGAGTGGGCTCTTGTCTCTCTTTCTCTCCTCTCCCACTCCCCGTGCCTGGGATAATGACTTTCCCGTTAGCTCTCTAAGTGCCTTTTGCATCTGCCTTTCATTTGAATGCGTCTCGCCGGCTGACCCTTCTTACGGGAAGTCAGCTTAAGTGTGATTCTCCTAATTAGTTTTGCTTTAATGTAATCTTTTGAAAGAATTTTATCAAAAGAAGGAGCCTTCCGCCCACTCCGTTGTTTCGGAGGCTTGTTCAACGCACAGTCTCTGCTTGGTTTTTCTCTTCCCCCTTTCTCCAGATAGTCCATCATTTGCATACTTGATTAGGCTTTGTCCCTTATCAGGGAGCTGGTTGGAATAGGAGCTGGGCCACATTAGGCGCCTTCCTCCCTCTGTCAGCAGGGACTGTGCTGTGCCCCTACCTGGCCCAGGTGCCGCTTCCCTGTGTCCCTGCTGCTCTTTGCCCCGCATGTGTCATCGCTCCTTGACCTGGTCCAGGCTCTGGTGGGTATTTCCCAGCGCCGATCTGGAGCAGCTGATCTGATCTGGGGGGAACCGGAGCAGGAGAGTTCATGGGCAAGGTGCTGATTCGGTGCCTGAAATGTGAAACTCCACTCGCACGACCATTTTGAGAAGTTTGATAACATCTCAGAAATATTCAGTAGCTCTGTTCAGCGGCTACTGACCTGGGGAGCATTCGAACTACAGACCCTCTGGTTCCCTTTGAAGCGAGCTGCAGGTACGTTAGGGAAAATCCCCCTCCGAAGGCCCTGTCTGGCTCTTGACCTGGAAGAAGCTGAAGGCGGCGTGTGGCCTCGGACAGAGCGGAGGATTTCTGGTTCTGTTCAGCACCAGGCAATGATGCACTTGCAGGTGCCGATGGGGTGCTGGGAGACTGGAAGTTATAGCCTCCCGTTTGTGCCTTAGTTTCCTCATCTGCAAAACTTAGGTAATACTGTCTTCCTGCTTCCTGGGTTGCAGTAAGGTTTACCCCAGCGGTTAGAGGTCCTTCTGGGGTGGGCTTCACAGAAGTGCAAATTGCTGTTATCCCTTTGGCCTCAGTAGGGCTGTGTAGGGCTCTTTCCATGAGGAGGAGAATCCACAATGAGAGTCAGGTATATTCCTGGTCTAATCTTATTTATAAAATCATGCACAAAGTGCTTTTCCTCTGAACAGCAGCAGCAGGCAGAAATCCCTGTCTGCCACGCCGGTGAGCCCTGAGGCCCACAAGCCCTGTCTCTCTGCTTCCTTGCAGGATCACACTCATAATTTCTTCTCTTGCCTTTTTAAGTCCCGACAGGCACAGCCTGCACCCTTAGCCCCCAGCCTCTCCATTTGCAACTGGGGAAGCCCCTCAGTCCCATATGGCTCTGCTCTGCCCCGCTATACAGCCTGGCACTTCTGCTGCCCTCATCTACCATTGTCTGCTACTCGTTTAATGCTACCAGGGACCTTGATCTCTCTCTGCATTGAGCCTGAAGGAGGCTGCAGAGCACATCTACTGGTTTCACTGAGGATTGAGATTGTCTTTGGATCTGAATCTCACCTGCTGTCAGCCATTAGTAGCTTCCATCCTACCATGACAAGGTCTCGGATGCCAGTGCTAGCAGGACAGGTGGCTGCCGTAGGTGCAAGCGAGTCCTTTGGGATCGCGGCTTTTGCATCATCCGTCCCTGTAAGGCTCCTGTCTATCTCATGCAGAAAGTGCTGTGAGGTGCCTTCCCAGCTGGAAACCTCACTCTTACCCTTTATAAAGGCAGCGTGTGCGAGGAACATCACAGCCCCTTCCATTGCACGGAGCGGGTGAAGGTCCCAGGAAGAGGGCTGGGCACGCGTGTGACATTCAAATGCATGTAGGCCGCTTGGAAAGGGCACTGGCGAAGTAGTCAGGAAGCACCTGGTAAATGCACATGCCCGCAGGAGCAGCACTCCTAACCTCGGCCCGGCGCATTTTCCTTCCTCGCAGGTCTGTTTGAGAGCCCCAGGAAACAACACTAATGTAATCGCATGCGTTACCTGAGCAGGGATGGCGGGTTGTAGAAGCGGACCCCGGGCTATTGAAAGGGAACGCCTCTCTCCCTGTTGACACCTGAAGCCCAGGAACACGCGATTTGATTTATGAGCAGACTTTTAATTAAAAGGGGAAAAGCAGCGTGCCTCGCCTTGTTAGGCTGAGCAACTGTCAGCCTGAGCTCCTGCAAAGTCTCCCTCCCTCCCACCCTGCGCCTCCAGTCTCCCCGATGCTACACAGGCCATGATTGCTCCGTGGGAAGGATGCTTCTGTCCCTAATGGCGCCCTTGCCCTGAGGACAGGCTCCCTGGCAGCTTGCCGACTCTGCTACCTAATGCAAGTTGGTGCACTTACTTTGCAGACAGTGCACGCTCTGTATTTAAGGGGAGACTGGAGGATTTGCTTCCAGTGCTAGGCTCTTTGTGAAAGCCACACAAGGCGGTGGGGATAAACCCTCCTTATATTCCTCACCCGTTGGGTTTCTTCCCTCCTGCCCTCTCTCCTGCTGCCTCTGGTCCCCTGCTGTGTTTTGATTGTCACTAGAATGGATGAAGCAGGATCTTTTTTTTTGGGGGGGGGTTAACAACTTCGGCTAGGAGGCCTTCGTCGTTCCTCATCAGCCTCACATCAGTGCCGCTGCGGCTTTGTGGGGCTCAGTGTCATTTGTCAGGAGCGCGGCTGCCAAAGCACCGCAGCAAGGAGCATGAAATATTTGTGGCTTTAGTTGTGGCCCCCGCAGAACTGAGCGGTGCTGAAATTTTGGAGTGATGTCGGGGAGGGGAGGGGAAGGGGCTGGGGGAGGAGGAAGGCTTGCAGACCTTTGGGGGATCTGTTTCGTTGCTCTAACGATTCTTTCCCTTAAGGTAGGAAAAACTTGGGCTTCCAAACCACAGCCGTGCCCTTTAACCCCTTTTAAGCGAAGCCATAAGCTAGTGCATCAGCTCTCTGCCCCTTGATGAAATTAGTAAACCTATAATTGCCTGCCGAGGGTGCAGATGGGGAGTTTCAAGGCTGGACTGTTAATCAAAACCGAACCTCCGTCGTGACCCTTCTTGAGGACCGTGCCCTGTTGCGGCCAGAAATTGCTGTGCTCAAACGGCACTTTCCGCACTTGCATCCTCTGGTTTTGCTCATGTTTCGGGTGAGCCACTGGGCTTTCATTCAGAAAAGCACTTAGCTGCGTTGCTCCTATGTACGTCTCTGTGTGGTCCTTCGTGTTTGGTTATTAGCCCTAGCAGCCTGTGCTGCAGTGCTCACCAGTCTCCTAAGTGACATAAGGCTGAGCTGGATCAGTGCACGGATGGGAGATCTCCAAGGGCAAAGGAGAAGCTGCTGGAAGTGGGGCAGGAGGCAGTGCTTTGCACAGACCCAGCGCACCAGCGTAAGACAGAGACACTGGACGTGTCTTCAGTACTATACAGAACCTAAGCCAATCCCACCAAGGGTCTTTGCATTGCTCTCGAGTTGTGTTTGCATTATGATACCGTCTATGGACCACGGTGAAGAGCTAGAGCACCCATTATTCACAGTGTTTAAGGCTAGAAGGGACCATAGGATCAACCTCATCTGACCTCCTGTACATAACATGCTGCTGAATTACACCTAATAATTACCATTGCAGGAGGGTCCTCGTTTTATGTGCAGAGAAAGGGAGTTATCCGTAGCCAGCTGAGATGTTCCCTGTTTGGACTGCAGGTGAAAGGGGGATCCCTGCAGCGGCCAGGGCCTTCTCTACAAGTCTCCTGGATTGTTCTTTGCTACGACCTGCCTCCGAGAGATTACAGTCCCGGCAATTAACATCTTGTAGCTCAGAGGATTTCCTTCCTAATTTTGGATTTGTCTGTAAATGGGTTAGCTTTTCCTGGAATAATTCCATGTGTGGGCAGCATTAATCTGGAATAAGAGTGCCGTGTTCTGAATTAGTTTAATCCTCTTTGGAAGTGGATTAAGCTAAACTAGAAAAAGGCCTGCTTATTCCTGAATGAGAACGTCCACACAGTGAGTGACTCTAGAGTAGGCAGAGTGCTTTGCATTTACATTGCACCTTATTTTGCGGGGAAAGGGGGTGGCGAGGAGGGAAACCATCCTAACTTGCCTATAACCATTCAAGAATTGTTTTGGGCTGTGGCCACATATGGACATCTTAGGGCTGTGGAGAGGATGGCAGCTCCATTTCACAGAAGTTTTCAGGACCTTGACATTTATCTTGGCTCTGATCAGGAATGAAAGCTGAACTTCAGCATTTTATGGGAAGGGAAATTCTGCAAGTAACATACTTGTGTTAATCATTGGGAATGTTTCCTTTTGACTTGGCTGGTTTGGTTTTGCGCCCTACTGCAAACTAGCCGCATGCCAGCTCCTGAAATGCTCAGGCTGGACGATATGACGTTCGGGCAGGATGATACGACTCTGTTCTGACGTTGGGTCAAAACTGCACCCCCCCTGGTTTTCTCCTCGAACAGAAGTGCAGCAGAGCTGATGCTGTTTTGCAAAGCACGTTGAGTTTTGTCTGAGCTGCATCATCTGGCAGAGCAAGGGGCTGGCAGCGCTTCTCCAGCCAGCTCTGATGCAGACACCGTGGGCAGAGATCAACCCTGACCACCAAAATACCTGCAGCCCCTCAGCCTCAAGCTGTCAGAAGCAGAAGTGAGCTAGGGTAATACGTAACGTTGTGCTTTAAGCAGTGTTGTCAGGAGCGGCTGTGTTGCTTAAAGATGCCTGCATTCCCACGGTGGGTGAAATAACGTCCCCACGAAAAGATAAGTGTTTGCCAGCCTTGCTTATTGGCATAGTCGCCTATTATTTAGATCAGCGGTGCTCAGCCTTTGAGCCCCATGAGTTGCACAAGGGGTGGGGGGCTGAGTCAGGATCAGGCCCCACGTTGTCTCCCCTAGGCTCCATGTGCCCAGATCGGGTGCCATGCTGGCCTGTGTGCTGCTTCTGCCTGGCTCTACATGCCAGGATTGGGCCCCGCATGCCCAATCTAGTGGGTAAGACCATGCGGGGCTCCCCATCCCTCCCCTGCTGCCAAATTTTCAGACTCTTGGTGAGCCTGGTGGGCCACATGACACGGATCTGGGGTTGAGCACCCCTGATCTCGACTATGTCTACACTGCAGTGTGGTGCAGAGGTCCCTGAGCTGGTCTGGCCTCTAAAAGCAGTATAGTCACTGTGGTCCAGAGCTCTTTGGAGACTACTTTACCCTGCATTGTGCACTTATGCTTAGGGTAAAGCTTCTTTAAGAGCCCAAGTCCTCTGGCTTCCTCTGGAAAATGGGATCTTCATTTCTTGAAGGAACCACGGTGCTTTGCAAAAGCTCCCCCTTGCTTGTACGGCAGCTCCATGTTACACGTGCAGCAGGTCCCCCCCGGCTCTCTGGCACGGATCCTGTACATGCAATTCACTTTTACTCCTGAGACGCCTCCAGTATCCACGCTGCCTCTTGCTGTGGTTTCTGCTCATACTTTGGAGCCTGCCTTCCTCGGGACTTCCCGTAACTTCTCTGCGCTGTTGGCTGACGATAAATTGCAGAGCTATTGGGGAAAGGTTATCGCTGAAGCTAGCAGGGATCTCATATGAATTTTTCGGATGGAATCGAATTAAACACAGCGCCGCGGCTGCGTGCAAATCTCCCTGCGTTTGCCTTGTTTTTCCCCCAACTAGAGTATCGGGGGGTAGTTGTTGCTGGTGATATTGGATGGGGTGGGTGCGCTTTAGTGCGCTGCAGGTGCTGCCATCCGTCAGTCGCGACTCACAGGTTTTGGCTGATTTTTTGTCCGGGATTTCGTGCGAGATCAGTTGATCTCTTTGGAGTCTGGGGGAACATATTGATGACAGACCTAACCGTGGAAAATAAGTACATGCTGAGGTTGCCAGTGCATTTTTCCCCGCTCTTTAGATAGCACCTCTCCGTCAGCCACAGGCGCTCGGTCAGTGCGCTGCGTTTGCCTTGGCTACCTGTCTGCCTGTCTGCCTGTCTGTCTGCCTGTCTGTTTGAAAGCCGTGTGAAGAATGGATTTTCCAATTTGGTGCTAACCGAGGCCGGTGGTTATCGGGGTGGGGAGCAGACAGCAATCGCAGTTCTGGCCAAATTGAAATGGAAACTTTCTTTTTCTTTTTTTTTTTGGATCCAACTAAAAATGTCAAAACATTTTGTTCTGGGCTGCTCCAAATTTTTCAGGTGAGCGGGCACTTTTTTCTTTCTTTTATTTTTAAATAAATCTTTATTTGGGTCTGTTTCAAAACAAAATAATGCCGTTTCAAACCCAAGGATGTTGAAGCATTTTGAGATTTTTTCAAGATCTATCTCCCTCCCTTTCTTTTTCCCCAGAGGAAACTATTCCCCGAATCCGACCTGGATTTGTAAGCGGTTTCAATTCCCCTGAAATGGCATTTTTTGGGTGAATTTTCTATTCACTGCCCAGTTCTTCATCTACATAATTATTTTGCTCTTCTTAGCACATGTTAAATGGAAAAGTGCAGTATCTTGTGAGATTAGTTTCTGCAGGGTTAGCATTTTTAATGGCCTTGAAGTAGGAGGGTTGAACTTACCTGAGTGCCCTTTTTAGTAGAGTACCAGAATACAGCAGCAAACAAAACCATTTCTTTTATGGGAGGGTTGTAGGTGGATAGATAGCAGCAGCTTGTTGTGTGGGAGGGTATCACGCCAACCTGGCATCAGACACCTTTAAACCAGCATAATTGGTTCCACGTGACGGGCATTGTACTGCTTTAGTTATAATGGTAAAAAATAATTGCATGCCTAACTGGCACAGTTATATGGGTACAGTATCTGTTCGTAAATCAGGCCTCTGTTATATTAACAGCCAGAAGCCCCAGGCAGGATCAGGCCTAGTATAACAATACTGGGTGCTGTATAATCACTGAGCCCAAGACAGCAGTGGTCCCCAAAGGGTTTGCTGTCTCTGTAATGTCTATTCGTGGATACAATATATGAGTGTATAACAGCGCCTTCAAAATTTGTCGTGAAAATATACTGGCTCGGCCAACAAAATCTATTCAGGCAGCCTTTATTGCACTAGGTGATGCTAAGGCAGAAAAATGAACCAAAGTTTGCTTGCCCCCAAAAACAAATAGTTTTCGCTGGGGATAATGTAGAATTTTGCAAGTCTAAATTCATGCATAATTTGGATAATCGTTGGACTAATGGATGCGGAGAAGGGAAGGTTAGAGCTGCCCAGTTAGATTTCACAGTTCAGAAGGAGTCATTTAATGGTTACCAGTTCTCATGGTTTTAATGAGAGTCTCATAATACCTGATGCTTTGCTTAAAGCCCCAGCTCTGGGAATCATGGGATGATGCGAGTTTCTGGTTGTATTTAGCAGGGGCGAGAAAAGCGGTTTCTCATCTTCCTGACTGCGGTGGAAAAAAAATTGAAAGCACGATCTCAACAGGCTCAAAAAGCAGAATATGAAAAAAACCCAAACAAACCAAACCCAAAAAAACCCGACGAGAGGCATTATTTTAAAAAACTGCTATAATTGATAAGCTGGTCTCAGCTCTTTGGCGGGCTTGACTTGTGATGTTGATGACTGAAGGTGGCAGCTAGTATGAGTCACGGTTGGCAAAAGTGGCCACCCAGCCCAAAGGATGGAAGGACGTGTCTGATTAATGAAATTATTTTTAGGGGGATGACTTTGCAACAGCTCTGTCATCAGCTGGGCAGGGGAATCTGCATGCTTCAGCTGCGTGGCCTATGCCCTGTACTGCTAGCAAAGATTTTCCCTTAGGTGGAGCAGAGGCGGACTGTGATTTTTTTATAGTGGAAGCCTCTGAATTGTACCCAGGCTGTAAAAACACAAATGGCGATGGGAGCAAGCGACAGGGACGCCTATAAAAGCCTAAGTAGCGACAAACACGTTACACCAGGGGAGTCTCCCTATACCTGACGAAGGGTGTTTGTGCCCAAAAGCTTGCTCTTTGAGTAAATCTGGTATCTTTTATTAGACCAGCTTAAATAGCTGGAAAAATTCTTCTTTGCAAGCTTTCAGGGCTAAATACCCTTCGTCAGGCTGAGGAGGCAGCTGCAGTTGGTGTGTGCTCTTCCTGGATGGAATAAATAGTAAAGAAGCCTTGCAAAGAACCTTTTTTTCCAACTATTTTGATGGTCTCATGAAAGATATCACGTCTATCCAAAGAACCTCACCTGCCTAAGTCCTTAGACCGACACGGCTCCAACCAACAATGTTATACCTCTATATTGCAATGTCTGTAGCACATGAGCAGATAATTTATTAACTATAATATCATAAAGAAATGCAACAGAATACGTATAATGCATTATGTAATATAGAATACCTTTTCAATATTATATTCCCCCCTCACTCCTTGCTTTTCACCTTGGCCCAGTCCCCCCACCTCTATCTTTCTCGTGTCCTGTGATCCAGTAGGCTGCTGTGCTGTTCTCTTCGCTGGTAAGGAAATCTCCGGCATTTTTTCCCTAAAGGCTTGGGCTTGACCTTGGAACGGAAACGCTGCCCTTATGCTCTGTGCAGCCGGCAGGCCCCGTTAAGAGCGATGATGTCATTGGCACTAAGTATATCCCTGCCATCAGGCCCGTTGCCCGTGCCAGGGATGCTCTGGCAGGCACCGACGTGACTGACTTCTGCTTGTCCTGATGGTGGCAGGTGACTCCATTAGCTGCTGCTTGGTTTTGTGCAAGAGTCAAGCTAGGCTTTGGTTGCATTTTATTTTCCTGGGTGAATCCTTACTGGCTACTGTGTCCCGTTTCCCACCTCCAAGTTTAATAGAGCATTGCCTATATCTGTTTGCAGACCTGAGACTGGAGTTTAAACGGCTGCTGCCTCTGCACCCCCCTGTCTTGGTGTGGCTTTGCACAGGTTCAGAGTCAGGATTTTAGCTCAGACCTGACTTTGTGAATGAACCGAATGAGTCACAGGATCTGGCTGCTGTTCCCAGCTGTGCCACTGACTCACTGGGTGACCTTGGGCAAATCTCCTGACTCTGAGGCATGTGTTTAAAAGGGCAGTGGAGGAGGCAGAGTTAATAATTGTGATGCACCCTATGAAGGTGCATGGGGCCCTCCATTGAAGGTGTTGAGTGCTGTGTATCGCAGCTGAGGCTAGCAATGGTCTAAACATCAAATTAATTCACAGTCTAAGCAGGTGGAGCTTTGTCACAGCCAAAGGGAATTACACCAGTTTACCCATTTCTACCATGGCTGGATTTGGTGGCACAAGTCTGGGGTGGAAACCCTTTGCTAGAGCCTTGCTAGGGAGATTTCCAGCTCTTATGTTTTCCTTTGGAGCCAGGAGGACAGTCTTGCCTTGCACCGTCTGGGCTTTTCTGCTTCTGAACCCATCCAGGTAACTGGAACATCCTGCCTCAGGACTGCTGCACCCGTGGGCATATAAAACCCTGTCTCTGCACCGAGGAATGTATTATGATCCAACGAGAGGGGAGTTCACAGATCCAAGGGCGGCGGGGTTGAATGGAGGTCAGTGGAGAAGACGGAGGCTGGCAGGGGGGCTGGAAATCAGCACTGGAAGATAGTGAATGGAGCATTGGATCAAGACTCAGGAGATGCGAGTCCTGGCTCTGCCACTGACTTCCTATGTAACCATGGTCACATCACTTTCCCTTTCTCCCACTGTGTTTCCCATTGTGTTTCTACTCCCACCAGCCTGTCTTTGTGACTTGCTCAATTCGGGGTATCTGGGTCTCTAGCTGTGGGTATGGACACATGTGCAATTCATCCTAAAGAGGGTAAGACAGCAGCTCGTCCGTGGTATCTCTTGCATGGGTCTGCTCTACCCTGCATTAAGTGGAAGTTAAACTGTGGTAGTGTGGCAGTTGTTTCTTTCAGGGGTACGGTCCCCCCATTTAGCTTCAGCTTACCGAGTGTTAGAGTAGACATGTGGGAGAGTTATTGCTGAGCAGCTGATGCATAGCAAGTCATCCCTCTGTCTTAACTCGGCCCTACGGCCACCCTTTGTGTGGATGTACAGCACCTAACACACTGACTCTCTACTGAGCCCTCTAATGCTACTGAATACAAATCCATTCAGCCTGGCTCTCTCCTATATGCCGCTGCTCCCCCAGACAGTGATGTACTCAGAAACCCATTGACCTACAGCAGAGTTCCTCCATCCACATCTGTCCCAGTTGTGCTTGTGTGCGAGAAGGGGGCTGGGAAAGCCTTCTTTAATGCACATTTCCCTCTCTCCACCCCATGCATCTTGCAATCTGTGGCCGCCCTGACATGCAGAAATGTCACTCTCCAGCTTTTTCCCCCACCCCCTCCCAGCAGGTTGGTCATAAATTAGATTCTGATGTGGGTATTGAATTTCACTCCAGTTGCTGGCTCTGTGGCACATCTGTGGTCCCTCCTGCAGTTAATGGCTTCACAAAAATGAAGTAATAAAGGTTATGATGGTTGTGTTTTAACCTCCCGGCCCCCAAGTCTATTTGACAGGAGAGTTTCTCGGGAACACTTAAAACCTGCTCGCTGCATTTTAAACACCTCCTGATAATGCGGTGGCCTTTTTTTTTTTTTTCCCCCAAGTGGATTTTTATTTTTAAATTTAACAAAGCGGAAGTGTCTGCTTCCTATAAAAGAGAGATGGATCCATTCCCTTTCTAAGAAATAAATCGCCCTCTTAATTGGTTCCAGGATTTAACATTTGCATATGAGAGGGAAGCCAATGCAAAGCAAAGGAGAGAAGGAAAAATAGTGCCCAGGTTTGAAACCTCTGACCGGTGTGTCAGCTTCTTCGGGTGATATCTTTTCTTGGGCTAGCTATATAGTAGGGAGAGATGTTGGCCAAGCTACAACAGCACTCCAACCCTAGAGACCCCAGTAAAGTCAGAGCCTTATTGAGCACGGTGCTGTACATACTGTCTCTGTGTGGCACTTATCCAGATGTTATGTTACCAGGACTATTCTCTCTCCTGGCCTTTCATGCCTTTATCCTGGCTGCATCCTTATAAGATAGGGAACTGCTGTTATATTCACGGTGAGTGAACAGGGAAGCTTGTGATGAGCAGGGGAGTAGGCCCAGGTCTCCTGAGCCCCCGTGTGTCATGCTGGGGGTGCAGGGAGAAAATCTTCCTGCCCCTCCTTCCAGGCCCCCGTCCTGTGGTCTGAAGTCTGTGTCTATGGCAGTGCTGTTGTCTAGTGATCCAGCCTTACCCACATGTTGGTGGGTTTTATCATGCTCATGTTCTGCAGGAGTGAGTTTCTCAGGGTAGGCACCCACTCGGGCAAGACGCATTAGTCTAAAACGTACTTGCCATTCATTTTCTCGCGTGACCCTTGGCTCTTCTCTTCTCAGTTGCAGTGGCTGCTTCTGCCTCTCTAAGTCTGCCGAGCCTCCGAGCACAGACTCGCAGTTTCCATCTTGAAATGTGCTGTGTACATCCAGGTTGGTTACATCCAATTTGCTCCTGTGAAGGGCAAATTTGGTGCTGCTTATTGCAGGGAACGTATTTACATCACCAGTTGCTACCTCCTGTGCTTCCATTTCTAGTCTCAGTGCAATCAGGAATAGAGTCTACGATGACTCCAGACCTTTTTTTGTTTTAGTAGCATCTTGTACTAGATTGGCAATAAGACCCACGTTTCTCATCTGCAGTGAATCTGGGAGCAACTTGACTTCTCCAAGGCAGGAGTGAGTGGTTCTTCCTCTGCCTTGATTTCTTCAAGGAGTCCTTCCAGGTGGTTTTTAATGAGCTTTGCAAATGGGAGCGTGTCCATTTTGCTACCAGGTAACAAACATTAGCAAGTGTGTAACTTTTCACCAGCAAAGCCCGTTCACTGCTGTGATATCCAGGGACCAGGTGCTAATAGGCAGCGGGGCAGTCTTCCGAGAAACGTTGCTCTGAGGCAGCGTGGTGTTTAGTCTGTGGGAAATAACTAATTTGGGTGGAGTGGAGTCGTGAAACTCGGGTGGGCAGAGCGCTTGTGAGCCTGTGGTTGAAAGCACCTGGGTACGGCTCAGGGCTGGGGTGCAAGGGGTGTCCAGGAGGCCTGTGAAGACAGGGAGCCACCACGGATCCAGAATGCCTCTCAAGGTCAACATGAGAAGAAGCAGCAAGGACACAGCACCTGCGTTGATCATCCCCTTGCACCGCTCATCCACACTTAAACCTAGGGCAGGTTACTTCAAGCATCCCAGATGGAGTCAGCCCCATAGTGGCTCATATAGAAATAACCTGACTCTGATCCGGCTCCTTATGCCCTTGCAGAACAAGTCCGTGCTGCATTTCTGTAGGACTGAGTCCTGTCTCTCCTGAGCGTCCTGCGTTCCCTGTACCTCGGTGAGCCGGTCTGAGAGCCCAGGAGAGTTTGCTGTCAGGATTCATTGCCTGATCATTCAGCTGAAATTTCCCTCTTGATTTGGTCCCACTGTTTCCTGGGAGATACACCATTGTCCTCCTCCTTCCCACCCTGTTTTCCATTTCAATATCACCCAGGCTGCTATCTCCCCCTGCACTGGAAACCGTTAAATGGACAGATATGTTAATCGGCATCATTACAACTGTCCTCGTCGCGCTGCCATTCAGGCGTACCTTTCACGTTGCCATTGAAATGATGCGATTTTTTAAAAGCTGACAGCTCCTTGTGTTTAATTCATTTTGATTTGGTTGGGGCGGGGGGAGTGTTATCAGGACTCCATCATTAAAAATGAATGCTTAGGCTATTCATGCATGTTTCATATATCTCTGCCGATGTTTCATCATAATTCAATGGTAGTCAGTTGGGACAGCAAGCGCAAAGAGGCTGCTCGGCGCACGCACAATTCAATTATGCTCGTGACGTCACCGCATGGCGATTGATTTTGGTGATGCCGTTTGATGCGTACACCAAAGAAGACCGCGTAGGACGAGGCTCTTTCCGTCGGCTGTTATGTTACGGTGGATCAAAATCGCCGCTGCAGATGCAAGCCCTCCAGCTCCCTGCAGAAGTTTGGATGCTGATCTGAACTGGGCAACTCGGTCTGATGTGGGGAGCCAGCCAAAAGGGGACCCGAGGGGAACCACCCCAGCTGCTGCAGTTTGATTCGTTAAAGACTCGTCTGCATACAAAGTTGTACCGATGAATGTAACAGCTCGATTTAAGGCGATACCTCCCCAGCTAATGTGGATGCAAGCATACTAATATTACTAGCTATTTCTACTAGCATAGTCTGCACCCTGAGGGAAGAGAAATAAGCTGTACTGGTGTTAGGGACTCTTGTAAAGGGAATAACTGCTCCTACAACAGGGATTGTACTGGTAATCGGCAATGTGCATGGAGCTGTGCAGGTGTCCAATGAACGATAAATCCCTGGGGTGTAAAGGCACGTGCAAACACATGCTGTAAAGCCAGGTGAGAAGGGCGGGCAGTGCCCATGACAAGGGCAACGTATGAGATGACTGGTGAGACTGGGTGGAGATTAACCTGACATTTGGTTGTGACCAGCGACTCCTCAAATTGGGCTGGTTGAACAAGAATCGCTGATGCGGTTTTCCTCCATTACATTGATTTTGGCCATCATTTTTCAGGACTTAGCTTAGGTGCACAATGCCTTTGACAAGAATTTGCCTCTCTCTAGTACTTTCTATTTGAGAAACAATAAGTTCTTTGCACACTCTTAATGACTAGAAGCCTGACCTCTGGCAAGCAGCGGGGGGGTGGGAAACACAGGTGCAGAGAGTTGAAGTGACTGCCCCAAGGCTACTTGCAGAGTGTAGTGGCAGAGATAGGAAAAGGCACTGCTGCAGCATACAAGAATGCCCTTGCCAGCGCTAGCGATTTTCAATTACAGCCCAAATGCAAATGAAGAAAAGTTTATGCAAACTCCCAGGAGACGTTATCCCATCACCTCTGACTTGGGAGGGATGGGGGTAAAAGCCCTGTGATGTGTACCACCCCGAGTGGGTGATGATCTGTACGGCGACATGCACTCCTGGGGCAGACCGCTCATGTGAGCTTTGTTCCTACGTTGGTCCTTTGCACTGGGGCGAATTGCATCTCGGCTTGATAAAAATTGTAATGAACATGGGAAGCCCTCTTGATCATGATTATTACACTATTCCTGTGTCTGGTATAGAGGCAGAATGAGTGCGCGCACAGGGCAGAGAGAATTATAAATACAGAGCGATGGAAAGAGTACACGGTGGTGTGGTAGAAAGTTATTGTTGGCATGAGCTGGGGGTATTTTTAGATTGCGTAAGGAGATTTTTTTTTTCCAAACAGCAGCTGTGTTGAACCTGCTGTAGCATTAGAAATCCTCCCAGCAGAGTTAGATTAGTAGGCAGAGCGTAGATGGAAAGTTTGAAGCTACAAAATTAACACCGTTTATTCCACGAATTGCGTCGTATTCATTGCTTCTCAATAGTAGTAATGGGTGCGCGTGTGTATGTATGTGTGAGCACGTGTGCACATGCAAGCACTTGGCACGTCTGTGAGCATGCACACCAATGGGCAAGGATCTTATACCCATTTTTGCAGTTGGGGAAACTGAGTTACAAAGCAGTCAAGCAGCTTGCAGAAGTCACTGCTGGGTTGGGAAAGGGAGCCAAGCGGTGCCAGATGCCTGAGCCCTACGCTGGCCGTCAGACTAGGTTTTGCTCAGTCTGGGCTACGGTTGAAAGCACCCGGTTCTGGGCACAGAAACTCACCCACCCCACGTGCCCTTCCCTTTGTATTTCCTGCTCCTCTGCATTTGCCCAGGAGCTTTACACGCTATTTACAAGGGCTGCGGAGGCCTACTGCCTGCCCGCGGGCTCGACAGCTGGCGCTGGTGCAGGGTTACATTCACCTGCTCCCCCCCCCACCCCCTCTGCTGCCTTGCACGTTGTTGGGACGCATGGCGGGGTTGAAATTCAGACTGGGAAGGACTGGCTGGAGTCTGACTCGGACTGCATGTGGCCGATAGATCACCCAAACCATGGTGATCTATTGGGACACCCACAGCCCTTCAACCTGCCCCAGCTCCTCCCTCCTCAGGAGAAGTCTTGTACAGGTCAAATGTAGCCATGCCCTAAAGTGGGTGTCTTCCACAATGAATAGGAGGATCATGTCTCAGGGCTGTCCTGTTACCCTCTCTGCCACTTCACATCTGCGCTAAACCAGAGGCCAAAATGATTATTAGTACTCATTGTATTGTGGTAGGCATCTGGGAGGGTCAGGGCCTCCCTGTGCTAGGGGCTGTATGTTCATATGCAGATCCTGTCGATCCCTAGGGGCAGTTCGGGAGGAGGTGCGTGGGGAGAGGCTGCAAACAGGTGTCCAGGGGTCAGGACTATGCCGACAACCCTTCCCTTCCCACATTGCTGACTGGGGCTAAGCTTCTGGCATGAGAAAGGTCAAGAGTTGCAGTCCTCCAGCTGTTTTATCTTTTTTTCTCAACTCTGTGCCTCTTTTCTCACTCAGGGAGGCTCTACTTCTCCCCCTTCCCATGCACACATTTCCTGCCCACCTTTTATTAGCATCCTGGCATTGCCTTGGGTATCACAGACGGTTGCGTGGGGGAGTTCCTGTCCAGGGAGCTGGCTAAAAATCAGCAGTGCCCTAAGAGAGACTTGGAGATATTGGAGGGGGGAGGTCCTCACCCGTCTCCTCCTTCCCACCTGCTGTCTGCCTGCCAGGGGGAGGGGTGTTGCGGCACAGGAAGCCAAAGGCAACAGCGCGTTTTATTGGTGCAAGAGAAAATGGGCAACAGGGGCTTGATAATGCTGGACAAGCAAGACGAGTGCTTTATCTCAGCAAGGAGGCTGGTAGCATCCTCACTCCTATGCAGCCCACGTGTGGCTCAGCAGCTGGGGTTTCATACATCCCTGTTGCATCTTCTCTCTGCCTGCGCTTGCAGAGCATCAATGGGAAACAGCTCCCCATAGCGGACGTGCTTCACAGCCTTCTTTCCACGGGCGGCTGCCTGCGTCCCAGCAGGAGCCCTCAAGCCAGAGCAGAGACAGCTGCAGGCCGGCCTCCTCAGGCCTGAGTTCATACCCTGCTGTCTCTTCCCTTTACCCCCTGGCGCTGGATCCGTCTGCAGTAGCCTAACCTCTGTCCTGAAGAAACCCCGCCACCCGCTGCTCCTTGACTGCTGTTTGTAACACGCCAAGCTTTTGCTTTTTCGTCTGAGTCAAGTCGAGATGAACTTGGCACGCTGCTGCGGCTGCATGAATAAGTTTGGAAAGCTGAGCGGTTCCTGCCTTCGGAGCGGGGCAAGCCGGGAGCTTGCAGAGTCTGTGAGATCAGGGAAAGAAGCAGACTGGAAAATGCTGTTTGCTACGGCTGCAATAGCAGCTCGAACGCCCTCAGCTAGTGCTCGTGGCATGGATTTTCACCTTTGTAAAAGACCCTCCCTCTGATGGCATCTGTGGCCCCACTGAGCCCGTCTTTCATCTCAGTTCCCACCAGATAGTCCCTATCCTTTCCTGCCAGGCCTTGATGGTAAGTTCCTATGCATTTGGGAGGCAGCCCTCAGGATGAGGGGAGAGGAAGGTAGTTAGCCGCCTGCATCTGAAGTTGGGCAGAAGGCAGGGTAGATGTGTCGACTGACTAAATAAAATATATAAGATTTTGTGAACTTGACCTCCCTTCATCAGATGCTGTGAACGGACAAGCACGGAGCAGTGCAGGAAGTGGAGTGAGTGATTTGAATGCAAAAGGTGGGAAGCAGGGAGAGGGAGGGAGGTGATTCTGGGAAAGACAAGCCAGCCTGACACTTCTGCCCAGGAGCCAGGGTTATCTAGCCCTAGGCTCTGTCCCCTTCTGGTCACCTGTGCCCCTGCCCTTCCTTTGCAGAAATAGGGCATAGGTTTTCCATTGGGGCACTGCTTCCCAAACTTTTCCTCAGCATGACCCCATGTCTTCAGCATGGCCCTCTCTGCTGATGTTGCGACCTCATTTGGGGTCCCGACCCACCGTTTGGGAACCGCTGCATTAGTCTTGGGCACTGCAACTCGGCCTTCTATCCCTGGTGCTGAATGAATAACTCTATTTGCTGGTAGCAGTAGTAGACTGTTATCCTCTAATGGCCTATGCCATGCTCTCCTGCTGGGGAACTTTGGAACAGACTAGAAGGACTAGGAGAATGCCTTTCCATTGTATACCAAAGGATCTCCCGACTGAGATGGACCCGCGCTGTCTGCTCTGGCTTTGATGGCAGGCAGGTCAGAAACCTTCAAAGAAATGCATCCCACTACACCTGCGTTCCCAACTCCCTGCTTCTCTCTGGCATGTACCTGTTGAACCTAATCATGCAGCTGAAATGTCTATGGTAGGCCATTTCTCCTTTGTGCATAGTTAGTTTATGGCCTGGAGCAATAGGATTGACTGGCCTTTCATT
Source organism: Alligator sinensis (assembly GCF_000455745.1). Lineage (NCBI taxonomy): Eukaryota > Metazoa > Chordata > Crocodylia > Alligatoridae > Alligator > Alligator sinensis. Next base: position 94,095 of record NW_005843256.1, on the reverse strand, counting down.
GTTATCCCAGAGCAACTGGGGAAGCTGCTTTTATTCTTGAAGTTTTTTCTGATTCTGCTAAAATGGAGTTTTTCCTAGTCCTGCGAAGCAGTGGTGAGTATCACATCTTGGCTATATCTTTTGCCAGTAGGTGAAGCAGAGGCTCAGAGTCCTGGAGGGCAGAGAGGCAGCCAGATCCATGAAATGGGGCATTCATAGATTCATAGCTGTTAGGGTCAGAAGGGACCTCAATAGATCATCGAGTCCGACCCCCT
>NW_005843256.1:84526-92551 GCF_000455745.1 Alligator sinensis | reverse complement strand
CCAGTGGCTCTGCAATGATGTCGGCCAGTGCCTTCAGCACCCTCGGATGGAGCTCATCCGGGCCTGCCGACTTAAAGGCATCCAGTTCTTCCAAATGACTCTGCACCATCTCAGGGTCTACGCATGGTAGTCTGGCGCCTTGCTGCTGCCTCTCTACAACCCCAGTGAGAGGCTTGTCGTGCCCCTCGCTTAGGGACACTGAGGCAAAGAACTCATTGAGGAGTTCAGCCTTGTCCTCTCTGTCCGTCACCAATTGTTTCTGCCCATTTAGCAGGGGTCCTATTCCTCCCTGGGCCTTCCTTTTACTCCCAATATATCTAAAAAACAATTTCTTGTTGTCTTTTACTTGGGTTGCCATTCTCAGCTCCATGCCAGCTTTGGCATGTGCAGGGGTGGATCCAGACAGGGTATGGCAGCACAGTCATACCCCTTCCTTTGGCTCTGTCATACAGAGCTCACTGTGCATGTGAAGCATGGCCAAAGGTGGGGGGCGCATGCACCCCCAACCCCATTCCTGGATCTGCTCCTGGGCATATGCACTTATGAGGATACAGGTGTCTGTACATGTGCCCTGGTTCTGTTGACCTGCTCTCTATGCCTCGTAATCTAGGTGATTTAAGATGTGCACTTTGCATTATCGCAAATGCTACTGAAAGGTTTGTGGACCCCCTTAGTGGGGAGACAAAACCACGGCTAGCATTTCCCTGGAACGTTCTGCAACAACCTGGAAAAAGAGTTGAATTTTGCTTTTGTGGAAACCATCAGCTTTTGATAGAAAGTTGTTTTTCCAGCCACCCCTTCCCTTCCCCAAAGTCCCATGCCTGTACATCAAGGCACTTCACCCGTGCCAGGTCCTCTCTGCTGCTCCGTCGCACCTTGCAACGGGCCTGTTTGCAGTGACTGCCTGGTAATCTGTTGCCTTGTCACAGACTCCAAGTCCTGGGTCTCAGGGCCACCTTCGCGCTGAACACAGATGGACAGTCTCACCGTTGTCCCAGCCTCCAGGGTTTCAGTGGGCCTCGTTGATCCTCTCTCCAGCTTGCCACTCTCAGTGACTCCTCTCCTCTCCTCACCTGCCCTCCATGCTCTGCCTCATGCTTCCCAAGCAGGTTGCTGCCACTCACCTGTGTTAGAGCCCCCATGCATTTTTTAAGCAGCAAAGGTGCCAGGAGGGGGAAAAAAATATCCCCCGTTTGACTTCTGCTGCGGTCAGCTTGGTTTCTGCTGCCCCTTTGAATGCATTTACCTGCTTGGCATGAAATCGAAGCTGACCCCTTCTCACAAACCATCCCCTCCCTGCTTCTTTTCTGTGCCCTGCCCTTCCCACAGCCTCCTGAGCTGGGCAAACACAGCTTCGTTGTGCCGCAAAGCAGCAGAGAGCCGCGGTGCTGGAAGGGGCCTCTGCAGTAATCAAGTTTGGCTGCCTGCTATCACAGGCACCTGGAGCACATAATCCCTTTCATGAACTGATTGAGCTCTATCTTAAACCTAGTTAGCTTTGCCTTCCTTCAAAGCCCCGAGGTCTTTTCTTGCTGCTGCTGGGAGACAGTTTGACAGTCAGGTTATGGCTGCAATGCTTTATAGGGCATAAATAGGGCTTTGCATAAATAGGGCACAGGTTTTCCATAAGGGTCGTGTGCTGGGTGCCAGGATGCATTAAGTTTTCCTTGATGGAAACTAGGCATCCCAAATCCCAGAGATGGCTCTAAATACTGTAGCCGAAAAGCCTACAGGAGGGATGGCCACTGGCAGCACGCCGAGGCGGCTTTGCAGGCACAAATTTAACAAGTGCCTAGTTCAGGCAGAAGTGTTTTAAAGCAGGGGCAGGCAGTTATTTCGGGCGGAGGGCCACTTACTGAGTTTTGGCAAGCTGTCGAGGGCCACATTTTCCTCTTTGGTGCTAGGCAGGGAATTCTGTTGGGGTGGGGTGGGGGGTGCGGCTGGGCAGGCCTTGCTGCTGGGTCCTGCCACTGGCTTCCTCTGGGTCCTACTGCCCCTGGCTCCTGTCATCTTTGACAGGCAGCCAGGAGCAAATAAATACTAATTTTCTAAATTTTTTAGGGGTCCCGCGGGCCAGATAGAATGGTCTGGCGGGCTGTATCTAGGCTCCAGGCTGTATTTTGCCCACCCCTGTTTTAAAGTCTGCCTCTTCCTATGTCGGATGAAAGGAGTGAACTCTCCGGAGCAGCACGAGCCCTGGGATTGGAGTGATGCATGACATCCAGCACCTGAAAAGCAACAGTCGCCTCAGCACTCTGCTAACAGCACTTTAAAATCTCTCCTTTTGTTGCCACTTCACAAAGAGCAGCTGAAACCAGGTAGTTAGAACATCTTGACTTATAGCTGCCTCTGCCAGAAATATTTGAAGGAGACATATGCTCACCTTGTGTGTGTGTGTGTGTACACACACATGCACATCCCATTTCCCATGCATCTGATGAAGGCATTTGTTCGTGGACATACCAGAATATGTGCTCCTGTGGCTGGCTCTGTAATAGGGAGGAGATTTTTAAAGAGCCGTTGCTTTACACTCTGCTCTGTATCGCAGGGAAGCTAACTCAGTGATTTGAACACCCAGCCATTGCTCAGAGGAATTCGGGCTGATTTTGTTTCTTACTCTAAGCACAGCCGGTTCCTCTTCACTGTTAATTGATAGGCAGGGATTTTTTCTTGGCCTTTTTAGAAGGCCTGGCCCATCTGCTAGAGCTCTGCTGTCTTGGAGGCAAAAGCGGCTGGGAATTCACATTTGGATGCTTAGCAAATATAATATTATTTCAGTGCAACTGTATCTTTTGATACCAGAGGTGTCAGCGACTCTGAGTAATGATCATTCTTTAAATACAGTTTATAGCTTGTCTCTCATGCATGTACCACCTACTGTATCTGCATTGTAAAATATATGTACGGTGTGTCTGCGCGTGTGAATTATATAGATGTATAATTACACCCACAGAGAGAGATCTATCTATATTTATACGTGAAAGTGAGAGAGAATGTATTACACAGATGGAACCTCTTTTAGGTCACGTTTTGTAATAATTACAGTGTAGTTACACTATGGTTATGCTTTTTTTTTGTTGCTACCTGTAATTACCGCTAATTTCTACAACCGCAAAGGTCACCACATGACTGAGCATAAATACGCTGTATACTTGATGCACTTAATAAACCCATTTTCTAAGAGCGTATGTATAAAACCCAGCAAGGAGATAAGGATAAGTAAAGCCGTCCTGTCACTAAAGTTCTGATTATATGAATTAATGGTCGTTAAATAATGAAAAGCCCAATCATCCGATCTTCTATCAAAGTGACTTTGATGTAGTGGTACAATTACATCGTAAATGCAGTGTAATTATGCTGTAATTACAGGATCCTTTTTATAAAGTGTTGACCCACCTTTAATTCACTAATATTACCCTGAGCCAACCTATGTGTTCATTGAGCTGTGACTGGTGCTATTGGTGCATATCCTGCCTGCCGCTGGGAACATATCTGACAGGCCCATGAGTTTGCAAAGCCTTGGTCTTCTGAAGATTTGTGGCTAAAATCATTGATTTGTTTGATCTTGCTTTTTTAATATGTTTGTTAACCAATAGAAGAGCAGAATGGGCAGCACGTGATTTGGGCTGCCCAATTGCCGGGCTGTTCAAGCGAGCGGTTTTCACACCACTTGGTTCAAAAAACGACAGTGAAATGCCAGAGAATTAGTAGTGAGAGGAAACCAGTGCCTGGAAATGGAGCTTAGCTTGTGAAGGATTCACTGGCCTACACGTAAGGGTATATGTGCAGCGAATGGTGGTGGGAGTGAGCAGCTGGACCAGCTCTTGTTCGGTGCATGGGCCATTTGCTGGCATGAATACCCATTGAGCGATCTACCCTGCTGCTTGCGAGGCTCTTTTTCAGCATTATCATAGCATTGTGCATCTGTGTCGTGGGCACGTCTGGGGTGCATGTGATGCTTATGTCTGGGGGGGTAAAGTCTTGGTCTTACTGAAGACAGAGGGCTCAGAAATTCATCCCAGGTGTCTGAGTGGGTGGTACCAGGGTCTGTGTCTGGCATCAATGTAAAGAGTATATGTGGTATGTACCTATTTTGTGGAGGTGTTTAGCTGGGAAGGTGAAGATCAAAGGTCCATGCAAGCCTTAGGCTACCATGGTTAAGGTCTGCCAGTCTTTGTAGCCAACAGCACGACGGCCGGTATCATGTCCTGCTGCCTTTGACTTCTCAGCAATGACCAGGTCCTCACTCACAGCACAAGGAGATTAAGAGGTGAGGGTAGGGGGTGATAGCAGCTTTAAAGTATTGAAAGGCTGTGGTCAGGATGAGGGAGAACACTACCTTGCTGCAAAGGGTGGGCCGTGAGACAGTGGGTTTGTATTGCAGCCGAGCAGGGTTAGATTAAATGTCAGAAAAGCCTTCCAGGATGCCAGAAGAGCGGAGCACACACCACCTGGGGATGCTGCGGGGTCTCCTTCACTGGTGGCTTTCAGGAAGAGGCCGGAGGAGCCTTTGACAGGGCTGGTTTAGGCCCAGTGCATCCTGCATGCAAGCAGGGCATGGTATGAGCTGACCCTTGAGGGTCCTTTCAGGCCAGCGATTCTGTGATCTGCCTTTGGCACGAGCCCAGGGTGAGGCTTTTTGCTCTGGGACTGGAGCGAGGCATCTGAGCTGCTCTTTTGCCATCCACCGCTAGCGGGGAAGCGCGGGGCACGCATCTTCCTGTTCTGCCGGCCCCCTCCTTGCGCTCTGCACCAGCGCTCACGTCCGGGTGCTCTCGTTTCTGCAGCTCCATCTTCGAGTCCTCCCTCTCCCCTGCCAGCCTTACCCACTTCATACAACACCTCTTGACATGGATTTCTGTCTGCAGCTCTCCACTTGCATGTCAGGGCCGCCCGCCCTTCCCCGCACCTGCCACGAGAAGCAGGGACTGGAACGGCTTTGCCCATTGCCTTAGCACTTGTTGTCTATATATATAAAGTGTGTGGAGTCACGGGGAATAGTCTCTCTCTCGCTCTCTTTCCAGGGCTGCTGGTTTCCCTGTCCTGCCATCTGAGCTGCAGACAGCTCGCCGCTTGAGTACTCGCGTGAGCAGACAGCTCAGCTCTCCGAGAACAGATGTTCCTGTGGCTACAGGACCAGATTGGGACTTGGGAGAGAAGTCCCATGCCTGTACGTCAAGGCATTTTGCCTTGGTGTTGCCATGCTGGAAGGGCTCAGTCAGGGCCTTTAAATGATATCTGAATAACCGCCCACCAACACCCCAGACTATGGTGCAGGGGCTGTCGAGCCTAGTGAGTTTAAGTGGCCTCTTAGTAAGAAGCCTGTGCTTTTCCATGGAGGGCGGGAGCCTCCTTGTATTGATCTTTTCCTCTCTACCTCCACTTTAGTTATTTGAGGACAGTTTGTGAGCTTTGAGCGAGCGGCTGCAATTCAGGCTGTGTGCGCGAGCTCTCTGCTCTCAGGCTGCGATCGTACACCCCTCGCTCATCTAGGAATCAGCTCTTTGACTTAAATCAGTAAAAATGCTCAGCGTGTGCTTATGAAGGGTGAGAAAAGGTGGCGAGTACAGGGCCGTATGCTTGAGGGTAAGGGCATCTACCCATACTGTGATCCAGTCGGGTTCCCTTATGGCTAGATCCCTCGATCAGTGCGATTCATCGCAGGCTGGGGCAGCCTGGATTTGCTGTCATGCATATAAAGAGGTCGTCCGTCTCTGGAGCCATCGGTCCATTCAAGTGAATTGTGGACTTGGGGAAGGTGGTAGCCCTTGCAATGGGGAGTATTTTTAAAGGGCTTGAGCAGATTTCTTGCGTTTAAGAGTTGCTTTTCTACTGCTGTTTCTGGCCTTAGCAAATAACCAGTATTTAGAGCCTTGGATTGTTACCATTAGGAGGAGAAATTGATGACGAGTTGGGTATTTCTCGAGTAGTCAAGCCTATTTATCAAGGAAGGACACACGGTCTTGGATCCCTGCATACCATAGAAACAAACGGCGAGCAGTTTTCTCGCTCAGACATCCAAGCGGGGCTTTTCAACGAGTCCTGTGTCCAAGAGAAGCTTAGTTTCTTAGCTTTCCCCAGAGCCAGGTTCACCAGTTCTTCTCTTGTTCTCCCCTGGCTTTCTGCATGGTTTTGGCCTCTCCGGGCCTCTTCTGCCTCTAATGCACCCAGGTACATGCAGCTGCAGCCGCCAGCTTGCCAGCACCTGCATTTGCAGTCGCTCTCTTGGGAGACCCCTCAGCTCCCATGGCTTAGCTGCTGCTCAGGTGTTGCCATGCTGGATAATGCCTTGGGTGGTTGCTTCTGGTGTTTCAGCTCTTACTATTCAGACATGCAATTAATTTTTTCGTCCATGCAGTACAAGCGAAAGCAGTTCAGGTCCTCCACCAGCTGTTATTTGTGTGCGTGCACACTAACACACATCCCAGAGGCCTGCTCTCTCCTGTTCCTTCACCCTGACGTCTGTGATTGGGAAGGAGATGCTCTGACGACGCTCGATGTGCTTGTGAGCACGACGGGCCTTCTTAGGCGGGCGCCGTGGATCCCACCCTCTGTCGGTTCAATCACGGGGCCTTGCAAGGCGCATTGCAGAGTCTGTATCTGCAATCCTGTTTCTAACAGGATCTCAGAGTGGGGTTGAGTCTTATAAGGGTTGCCTCTGGCTCTGTTCAAAGTGCTCGTATGGCAAGAACTGATCCCTGGTCGTGTAAAGCTGTCACTCTCTCCCTTGAACTCTGTAGGCATTAGCATGAATACGCCTGATACATCTTAGTCCACTCAATGTAAGAGGCAGAAACACAAGGGTGAAATATCCACGTGGGCCACTTAACCAGAAAAGTGACTTTTGAAGAGTTCGGTTTCAGCTCTCCTCTCTCCCTCCACCATGGGTGCTTGAGGCTAATACCCCAGCCCTCTGCACATTTTCTTACCTCTGGCTCATTCTTTGGCACCTGGACCCGGGCATGAAGCACCTCAGATTGGCAGCTGTCAGATACTCTGTGTTGTGTAGAGCAGGCTTGTCAGGCAGCGGTTTCTGGAATCGCTCCCTTTCTCTTCCTTATATCTCGGTAGAAACATATTTTGACAGGCCAGTGATGCAGAAAATAACTTGCTGCTATCCAACTGTTGCATCCCTTGACCCCAATTAGAATGCGGTATATGTAAAAGTGTCAGCTTCCGGCTTTCTCTCTCCCTCTCATCTCCCTACCAAGATACCCGCTATCAAAACCTCACCTGTGCATTTCCCCAAGGAAATAATTGCCAAGATACCTGAGTAGAGGATCAGACTCTCCAGGAGAGTGGCCAGCCTGTGTAGGAGGACACCAGCTGCTTTGCAGGAAAGTGCGAGGAGGCCTCAGGAGGTATCAGAGAAAATTTGGGTTGGAAAGGACCTCAGGGGGTCACATGCAGGCCAACCCCCTACTCAAAGCAGGACCAGCCCCAACTACATCATCCCTCCCAAGGTTTTGTCTACTCGGGTCTTAAAAACCTCCAAGGATGGAGAGTCCACAACCGCTCCGGGTAACCTGCTCCAGTGCTTTACTACCCTCCTAGTAAGAACGTTTTTCCTCATATCTAACTTAAACTTCCCTTGCTGCAACTTGAGACCATTGCTCCTTGTTCTGATGTTCCTTTATCTCTTAACCGTTCCCTCCCTTGGCCTGTTGGCTTGTGACCCTAACCCCTGTGCGGGCCAGGAGCGGTCCGAGGCTTTCGGGGGCGCGCGGCGGGCTGTGGCCAGCAGCCCTGGCACGTGGGTCGGGGAATGCAGGCCGGCGGACTAGAATTAGGCACGGACGCGTAGCAGTTGATTAAAGATTATTTTACTTACACCGTAGATGGTCGCGGTGCAGGCAGGAGAAAACTTCGCTTAAGTTGCAGTTACAAAACTCGTACGAACAAGACCCGTAGAAAAACTCGAGCCTCTTGAAATAACTCGGAAAGAGCTCTGGATACACACACACGAAGTTTGCTAGGCTCCGTGGAACGAGCGCGCAGGGAAGGGTTCGTCGAGGGATTAGGCGG
>NW_005843256.1:83269-83965 GCF_000455745.1 Alligator sinensis | reverse complement strand
AACTGCACGATCAGGGCTTCAGTGGGCGTCATGGCAAAGTCGCGCGTCAAGCCCTCACTTCTTCCGATGATGTTATCCTTTTTGGGGTTTCTCTCCACCACGCACTTTGAATTCCGGATCTGTAAACAAAACTCTCAAAAGATAAATTAACATATAACAAAATATTTACAAAATTTCCATGGAACCACACTATCATTTCTAAAACATATAATACAGGTGTTTGCTACTCCGGACAACCGCCTCGTGCACACTCAACTGGATGAAATCGTTGAGGAGCCGTCATCTAATTCTTCTAGATAATGAAAACCTAACTCATAGGCCAGTTGCCATTGGCCTGCGTCCCCTAAAATCCGAAGTTGCCGCTTATTGAGTCCAGAACGCTGTAGGAGAAATCCAAACATGTATCACTCCTCTGGTGTTCTCTGTGGCAACGACAGAAGGTCGGATTCGCGATGTCTTGCGCCTTGAGCCTCGGTCGGGTGTCGACGTTCCCGATCACTAGACAATCTTGGCTCCGTCAGGATACGCAGTCGTGACAACTGACGAAGGAGGTTACTCAAACTCCATGGACATGAATTCCAGCCATGAGACTAGAGCCTCATCAGATTCCATTTCAGATTCTCTGTACAGCTCCTGTAACTCCGTCCAAGCACGAATGCGACTGGTGGCGGCACAAACTTCATCTTGTGCATCAGT
>NW_005843256.1:82112-82373 GCF_000455745.1 Alligator sinensis | reverse complement strand
AGGCCGGCGGACTAGAATTAGGCACGGACGCGTAGCGGTTGATTAAAGATTATTTTACTTACACCGTAGATGGTCGCGGTGCAGGCAGGAGAAAACTTCGCTTAAGTTGCAGTTACAAAACTCGTACGAACAAGACCCATAGAAAAACTCGAGCCTCTTGAAATAACTCGGAAAGAACTCTGGATACACACACACACACACACACACACACACGAAGTTTGCTAGGCTCCGTGGAACGAGCGCGCAGGGAAGGGTTCGTCG
>NW_005843256.1:57700-81944 GCF_000455745.1 Alligator sinensis | reverse complement strand
TCCACGAGATGGTTGTGGAGTCCTCCAACTTGGGCGGAAACTGCTCAAGCCTCTTATACGGCTAGCAAGCCAATCGCTAGCCGCCACGTGGGAATAATTTAGAAACAGCCAATAGTGGGACACAAATTTGCATGCGGGTGGCGAGAACTCCTTTGCACCGGGGTTTTCTCTATGGAACTGAGAATTGCACCATGCAAAGAAAGCTCCTCGTGGCGGGAAATAATTCTGCAGTGCCGAAGCACACACAAAATCATACCCTTGGGTTATGACAACCCCTACGATTTTCTATAGAAAAATGGGAACTCCCCTTTATGTTTTGTGCTGGTTTCTGGGGCTGTGGGGTTGGCACAATAGCAAGCATAAGGTCATGACAGCATTGCGACTTGACCTCGTGACCAAGCGGTGCATGGCGTTCTGGTGCAGTGATGAAAGGCGCAAGATAGGATCCCCTCCATGCTATCCAGTCCCTTCTGTTTTGGGAGCGGAGGGTGGCCAGTTTTTTTTACTGCCTGTCTTTTTACTGACACACAACTCCAGATGTGGCCTCACCAGTGCCGAACAGAGGGGAAGAATCACTTCCCTCAAGCTGCTGGCAAGTAGTTTGGGGATAATCTGCCCCTGGGGGAACTTTCTCCTCCTGCCCCTGATCTTTTAGTGTTTGGTTCATGCCCCGAAGCATGACGGTTTGCATCCCTGCTCAAGCTCTTGAGTTTTGAATGTTTTGGTGTTGTGCCTACCTAGCAGGAGAGTGGCTGCCGGTCACTGAGGTTAGATTTATGGTCGAGCGGGCAAGTGCTAGCTAGGCCTGTGCCCAAACTGGACTTGCCTCCCCTTTTGTACTTGGGGTGCCTCCTTTCCACACCTGTCCTCCCCTCTTGTGCTTAACTGCTCCATCGCTACCTACTTTCATGCACAATGGCCCAGGCATCCACAGGCACGGTCCATGGCCCTTTTTAAGAGGGTGTAGGCTGACGGTGGTCCCCTAGCCCACATCTCTCTGCCTGTTGTGTTGCCATCATCCCCACTGCAGAGGTGTCTGCCTGCATACTTGTAGCATCCCACACTGTGGAATACGTGTGATTTTTAAAGCCCTTTGAGCGGAAAGGCGCTATACAAGTTCCTGTGTTAACGTCGAGCAAGGATAGAAGTGTGAGCGTTGCTCCTAATGATAGCTCTGCAGCCTGAAATGAAACAGCCGGCTGGAAAGTGCGGCATGAATTCTGTGCTATATTCATGAGCCCCGCCATGGGACTGCATCGCCTGCATTTATTTTACTGGGATAAGTTCGGCACAAGTGCAAGGAGAGTGAAGGAAACAGAGCAGGGGGGTAAAGAGTATAATAGACAGCTCTTAACACATCTGTCCCACTGGAGACAGCTCCTCCATCCTAGCCCGGGTCCCCAGGACCCTATTTAATGGCTGAGAATGACCCCAGTCGTGACTCTTCCTTTCCCATCAGGCCATTGGGAATCTTCAGCCCTCGCTGTACTCTCTGGATGCTAATGATGAATTTCTTCTTCATTAGCTTTCCCTCTGTCATCCTCTCTGGTCCGATTAGCCAGGTGGTGAGTTGAAGGTGGAATTTCCTCTTGCTGTCAGGCACAGCGGCTCCTTGGAAAAGGGTCGTTTCACTGCAGCAGGGGTGTCCTCCTCCTTGGTGCAGTAGAGGATGGGGGTGTGTCTTGCCCTTCCTCCACAGCAAGGATCACCCCTCCCAAAGGCCATCGTGTTGATGGTCTTCATGAACCAGTTTCCCCACCTAGGCTGCTCTGTGGATAGAGATGAATTCCTTACTGCATTCCCGACCAGGTCTTCCTGGGATAGAAAACAAACCTGCCCAAGCTAGCCAAACTCCCAGCCAGCTCTGGATTGCCCTTTGCAGCATGTTCTCCCGTGCCCAGCAATGAAGGCCGCCCCCTCCGTCCTTGCAAGACCAGGCTGCAGACTCCTGGCTTTTGCTAATAGGGGATTTGACTTGTTTGTCTAATTTTGCCTAGTGCTCCTCTGCACATTACCTCTCCCTCCGCAAGCCCCACTGCTGGCACGGGGATAAATTCTGGTGGTCAGGTTTGTCTGCTTTATGTACCCACGTGGACACCCACATGGGGGAAGGGCTGACTTTCAGCAGTCCCTTATGTGATTTAGGTGTAGCAGCTCTCTTGAACATTGCTAGTGCTGGTTCCCCATAGGAAAAAAAAATAAATCCATCTGTAAGCACAGAGCTTGCAGGGGCTGCACCTTGGTATCTTAAGTTGAAGTAGCAAGAGGCTCAAAAGCCCATGCAAAACCCAGTTGACTCGGGGCTCGGTAAGGGTGAGGCTTTTGCCTTCAACAGGGCAACAGTTGCCAGGATTAATATGCAGCCTTTTTTCCCAGAAACAAAGCTTTCCTCTCCTTTGTTTTCAGGCGAGAAGTTTCTGCAGCCGGAGTTCGGTACAGTCTCCGCTCGGCACAGGTCTTTAATATGAATGAAGTGGGTAATATGCGAGTGACAGGCAGCGGCCTGACACTGATTGAGCCGTGGTGACTTCAAGCGCGAGAGATTTTTGTCTCTTCAGACGGAACGAGTGGCAGCTAAAGATCTCTTTAATAATTCGTGTCATGAGAAATGCTCAGTAGGACAAAGTGCAGGCCGCTTGCAAAACCCTGCGAACCGGAGCAGGCGCAGCCCCTGCGTCCCCCTCGCCGCCCGTGGAGGGTCCTGGGGATTTCTGGCTCTCCGTGGGAGCTGTCCATGGTCCGCGCGAGGGGTGGCCAAGCGTTGGGATGGGCCGGTTAAAAGAAACGCCTGTATTCAGGCACATTCCTACGGGGTTGGCATGGCATGCGGCATCATTCGGTAAAATCAAAGCCGTCTGTACAACTCCGTCCCACGGCTCTCCGGCAGAAGTGAATGGCTGAAAAATGTCCCTTGGTGGACTCCCTCCCCAACAGAATATTATTTTTGGATGAAATGAAGCATTTTTGTAAAGTAAAATATCCCCCCCCCCGACAATTATCAAGCTTTTTGGAAAGCAGGAAAACTTCTGAATTTTTATTTATTTTTTATTTTTTTGCTTTTTAAACTGAACAATGTTGTTTGCTGGAAAAATAATAATAAAAAAAAAAGTTTCTTGATGAAAACTTTTGGATGCAAGGGGAGAAAAACCTCATTCTTTCATTCCATTTTTTTTTTCATGGGGTTTCCAGCCATCCAGAACAACCAATTAGATGCAGTTCGCCAAGACTGGGAGCTGCTGCTGTAACATAATGTAAGGTTGTTTCATTAGAACAGCCCTGAATCTAAAGTACAGATCTGCACAGGGCCTAGAGGGTATTAAGTGGGTTGCTCAAGTACACTGAAACACTGGGATAGTTTTCATCTGACTCTCAAATTCTGCCTCTCTGGTATATTTTTCCAATGCAGGATTTGAAAAGGGCATCATAGAATGATTTTTATGTGGCAGCCTTGTCCCGTAAAACACCGGCTCCGATCAGCATCTGTATGGAGATGCTGGGCACGGAGGAATCCAGTGACTTTCTCAAGGTTGGCTGGTGAGCTCGAGGCAGAGTTGCTACGAGCACCCAAGTGACCTGGCTCACGGGCTGCTTTGTCTGCAGCCGGGTCTTTCCCTTTTGGATTTGGAAGCTGCTATGATTGGGATGCTCTTTGGTCCCTGAGCACACCCCAAAGTTTACGTGACATGCATTAAAGGGTTGGGCTAAAGCAGCAGCAGGTAACAAGCTTCCTGCCCTCTGGGATCAGCCCAGAGGTTTCGTTTTAATGCCAAGAGGCTTCTCATTGGCTTGATCTCTTGGTGGTGAATTGTAGACATGGAGCAAGGCAGAGGTTTTTTACTAACCAGCGGCAAAGACCACAGCGAAGAACGATGGTTGACCTAAAATACGTGTCGGACGGCATTCATCAGCCTGCTGGGGTCAAGGCAAAGGGCCCCTGGGTTAAAAATCCTGCAGCGTTTTTACCTTCCAAAATTGTTAGCTATGCCAAAGATGCGTTGCGGTGGGTTGTAGTTGGCCCACCCCTCTGTCTGCCGGTCATCCCAGATTTGCTTCCGGGTCTATTTTGTTCTGTTTTCAGTGACTCCCAACAGGTCCCCTGGGACCCCTTCCCAAAGGCCGATATAACTCACTGTCAGGAAGTTATTTCCCATCCTCAGGCTCGTTCTTATCAGTCTGTCACTTTTCCGACTTGTTGGGCTAATCGTTTTCCCATTACGAGAGCTGCTCCGCTCTGTCCTCACGCCCGTCTCCCCGGGGGAACTTCTTTTCTCCTGCAGCAACAGTCACTCCGACTACATGACTTTACAGGGCACTTTCTTTTTTCGACTTCTTGGATTTTGAGAGAGTATTGACCTGCTGCGAACCCCAGGGTAGTTGAATGTGGAATGGATTTGATGAGTCAAGAAAACACCTAAATCCCAGTGGCTAAGATGTTCTCCTTGGAAAGTTCAGGGCAGCCTCTGGTTATGGCAGGAACTTCTCCTTCCGCGTCATGGAGCCTTTTCATTGATGTGCAATGGTGAAGGGGCATGGGCTACTGCAAAGCTCCTGAGATCTCAGGTTATTCTGATTTTACAGCAATGGGAGAGAGACAAGGAAGTGGTGCAGAGGAAAGACCTGGAAAGCCATGAAGGATCAAGAGGAAAACAGAAGGAAAGGGAAGATGAAGGGTCCTTTGCACTGAGATCTGCTTCTGTCTCTGATGAAGCGGAAAAACTCCAGTGCAGTAGGCCAACCTGCGGCCGACCTGTCACTTGGGTCTCACTTAAACCCCGCTGACTCCAGGCATGTAGTTAACTTGTCCATCCTCAGCTAGGCTGCGAGGATGCGTAGGCCGTGGCTGGCCTTGTGCCCAGTGGGGTGAATTGTGCATGTTGCACATTATTGTGTTTGCTGACCTGTGCTCCCATTCTCCTCTCCAGGGGAGCCCCAGCCAGCCAAGCAGCGTGGCTGTCAACAGGGATGCTAGTGCTCATTGCTGATAGAGCAATAATGAAATTAATAGCCTCTTACAGCTCCTACATTAAATACGGAGTCAGCGTGTCAGGAGGTGTTTACAATATAAGTTACACAAATGTCATCGTGGTACACTGAGCGGTGTGTATCCACCATCTTCCGCTGCAGCAATTAAATCAATCAGCCAGCTGGTGGGAGGACACGCACACAGATGAGATTGGCACTGTTGGGCCAGGATTTTGGGGTGTACAAGCTGTCCCGGGGGCTGGTGTTCATGGGTGCAGAGATGCACCCAGACCCTGCAGTGAGAACTAAGTTGAGTTCAGCCAAACACCCTTTTTACCCATGCCTTTACCTGTGGCATTTTATAGGGTGAAAGTTGTAGGGGAGGGTTTGACAGGCTGGTTTTGGAGGATGCCTGGGTTAATGGTTGCCTGTGAACTCCAAGGACTGGACTCACTGGTCCAAGAGGCCTGTCCCAGTCCTGTGTTCCTAAATGGGAGCTGGTGACTGTTCAGGGTCTGCTAGCCCATCCAGTCTTCTCCCCCACCATCATGGCCAACGTGTCTCCAGTGACTCAGTTTCCACCACTTTCCTTTGGGAGATTACTCCACAGCCCGAGAGCTCAGCATTTCCTTGTGGTCATCCTTTGGGGACCTCTGGGGTCAGTGATGCCCCCCTCTGCTGCTCTCAGCCCAGTGGTAACTACTATTGTGGGTGGAGTTTGGAAGTTCAGGCACTGACATGGGAAGCCTTAGATGGGGAACATGGGGCAGAGATGGGCTTCAACCAGGCCTCTTAGATCTAAACGTCCCCAAATGTTGACCGTCCCCAGGTCTGCAACCTGTAGCCAGAGCCAATTCCAGCGCTCAGACCCAGGTTCCCAAAGCTGGCAGAGTGGGGAGGGGACAGGCAACGCAGAGAAAGCAGAGCAGCAGATTGGGCAGGGGAAGGGTTTCATAGTTTCATAGTGCTTAGGGTCAGAAGGGACCTAAATAGATCATCAGGTCTGACCCACAAATCATCAGGTCCAGCCCCTGATCATCAGGTCCGGCCCCCAAATCATCTGGTCCAACCCCTGATCATCTGGTCCAACCCCCAGATCATCAGGTCCAACCCCTGATCATCAGGTCCAGCCCCTGATCATCAGGTCCAACCCCCAAATCATCAGGTCCAGCCCCCAATCATCAGGTCTGACCCCAGATCATCAGGTCCGACCCCCATGGTTTGGAGTGGCATTTGGGAAGGTGGGAGTCTTAATCTATGGCATGTCTGCCAAAAAGGTTGGCCCTCACTGTCTTTAGGGCATGATCCAGATGCGATTCAGGTCAATATGGAGACTTCCACAGACTCCTTTGGGAGCCGGATGGGATCCTGAGTGAGTTTTTAGGGCCCTGTGCACCCTCTCTGCTGGGCAGATTTTTGGGCTCTGAGAACTGATGGGGATGTGCAGAGAGAGGAGAGAGAGCCATATCCTTGCTGCTGCTCATTCACTGGTGTGAAACTTTCCTCCCTTCAGAGCTTGAGAGACTCCGCTGCATTGCAGACCCTGGACACCTCAGTTCCCTGCCCTGCGCCTCAGTTTAACCCCCTGCAAAGCAGGTTCAAGCTGCTGTGGCAGGCTGGGTGCAAAACTTGAACAAACCTCTGAGCCTCTCAAATGTGAGTCTCCAAACAAGCATGGAGTATTGGTGGTTAGGCAGTTTGGGTGTGGATTTGCATCTAACAGTAGCTCTTCCCAAATATGTTTGTCTGGAAGAGTAAAAAAAAAAAAAAAAAAAAATAGTACTTGAAGGATTAAACAGCATTTCTGCTGCCTGCATCTTCAAGGAACCTTTGGAAGTTTGGTCTGCCTTAGAAATGCATATACCCACCACACTGCCATCAGGTAGGAAGCATTGAAGTCAGTGGAGTTACACAAGGGATGGATTTGAAGTTGGACCCCCTGCTCCTCACTCTCCCTGTGCTATTAAGATTTCAAGGCAAAGCATTGTCAAACACATGCAGAAGGAGGAGACATGGGGCCTGCATAAACTAATACAGGGGTGTGTGTGTGCTGCTGCAAACCCTCGAGTCCCTAGCAGAAGAACTGATGAGCAAGAGCCTTTCGGAGAGGAATCTTAAAAGGTTGAAATCAACACGAAGTGTCAGTCAAGTAACCCAACAATGCTGGGAAATCAATGCTGAATTCGAAATGAAGAGCGTGTGGGGAAAATGATACCATTTGTTTGCAATTCTAATACAATGAATCAACAGATCGCTTGCAAAATGCTCCTAATGAAAATGCGCATAATAGATGTGCAGAACCCAGAGAGCGAGGGACGTGCGGTGGTGGGGACCGGCAGCAGCCAAAAGAGGCTTTTGCCACAGAGTTGTGCACGTGCAAGGAGCCTGGTACCTGCAGGGTGGGACTGCTGCTGGCAGCTCTGGGCAGGGGGGCCACCAGCGCAAGATGTCAAGCTCAGCCAGGGGAGATTTCAGTAGAGAAACATGTGTTGTCGTGGATGGGTGAGCAGCCACCGGCGCCTGGAGCAGGACCCAAAGAGGAAGAGGGGACTTGAATGCCAAGGTGAAGCAAAGCAGGTCCCTGCATAGCTCACACTCTTGTACTCTCTCCTCCCAGCTCTTGCCTGCCGGCCAGTGCTGCAAAGAGCTTACATGCTTCACCTCACACCTCCATGCAAGACGGAAAAGAGCAGGATTGCATCAGGTTGGGCGATGTGCCAGCTCCTCTGTGCACCCACCCCTCAGCTGCGTCCCTGCGGGGCATCCTTCCCAACTTCATATGCTTTACAGAGCACTTTGTGGGAGCCTGGGGAGAGTGATTCTGCATTTCCCATGGGACGAGAGGGCCTTTGCTGCACTTTTGGGGCCCAAACCAAGGCCTGCTGAAGTCAGCGGGCAGTTGACCACTCAGGGTGGCACTGTCACGGTCTGTAGGGAGTTGCATTTAAGTTGTGTCTACCAGAAAAATAGGCCATCCCACAGCTGGACCTGTGGTGGTGGGGACTGGAGAGCAGCCTGGCTCTATTCCTTACCAAAGGAAGAGACCAGGGGGGTGCCTGCTCCTGAATCACTCATGTCTGGCTAGTGCCAGGGGCAAGCAGTGCCTGTGTCCTCATGCCCATTTTAGCAGAGCGGCAAAGGTGGCGGTGTGGCACCCAGAAGGATTTGAATGGCAGATGATCCAAGGGGTTGCCTGATAGTCTTTCTGAGACGAGCATCACAGACTCAATGCTACAGCCATGTGTGTGAGCCCACTTTGAGCCCCTGCCTGCTTATAGGTCTTGCTTCTTCCCTGGCTAGAAAGGCTGATCATTCATTATGGAAGAGGGGAAAGTCGGGGGTTTCCAGGAAGAGTGTCCTGTGGCTTGGGCTAGGAGGGGATGTAAGCTTCTAGGTCCGCATCGTGCCCATAGTTTGAGGCCTGCTGGAGCTGTGACCGGGCATTTGAATCCCAGGCTTCTTGTGGAGTTGGCATGAAACCCAGACAGTGTCTGCTGGTTCCCCCCTTCCAGGCTGCAGATGTGTGCATATTTTATCTTGAAATCTGTCATGGGGATGGCCGGAGACTCTGCCCCATGCTTTAATGACGGCAGCTCCTCCGTTTTAATAAAGTTCCTTGTTCGATGCTGGAAGAAGGTGACTCTCCTGGCTGCTTTGCCCTTGTCACGTGACAGCCAGCTGCATTCGCTCTCTGTTCGAGTCACACGGGGGTCTGAAATCCACCCAAGGCTTTTGTGACTGGCTTAAAGAGAAGGGAAAGTGCTTAGATGTGCCAGGCAGCTTGTTCCCATAACCTGGTCCAGCTTTCCCCGCCAACAGCAGCAGGCAGGGCTGAATCTAGGGGACACGTCAGCATCCTGGCTTGAATTTACCCATCGGTTGCCGAAAGCAGTGGACAGCACCAGGAGGTTGTGGTAGGAAACGCTGCTTGTTCTAGCTGGTCTGTGTTGGGTGCTAATCCCTATGGTTGTCTTGCTTGTATTTCCCAAAAGCAGTTTCTCTTTTTCTATGCATTTTTAAAATCATTTCAGACTCTCCTATTTTTTTGCCCTCTCCCTATTGTTTTCTGCATTCACCAAGCGAAATGTGTTCATCCAGGTTGGATGACTTGAATCTCAGGTGGAGAAGACCAGGCAAACTCCGGGTAATAGGTGTGTGCGTATAACTGGAGCGGTGCCTTCTGCCTCTGAGCCCACGATTGCGGCTTCCCCTGCAGCAGGCAGGGGAGATGCACACTTAAGGAACATAATACATGCTCTTATGGCTAAGTGTGATAGCCACATGCTTTGGCCTCAGGATTTCCTCTGATGCCAGATACCTGCGTGGTTGCACCAACACAAACCCCGTGTCTAGATGGGTGAAGCCGCCCCTCGCTCTAGTGGAACGGACTCTGTTTTCATGCAGAGGTGAGCGATGCTTGGGTCAACAGCAGCTCTCCCTGCCCACGCTGGGGGCTGCATTATCTTGCTACATGTCGCTCACCAGTGGTTGAAACTGGAGCCGCTCTCCAGTCACAAGGCCTGTTTCTGGCCTTTCTATAGAGATATCATCATCAGCGACAAATTTGGAAATTTGCACTTCAGCCATTCTCGGAGGGTCAGGAGGACAATTGTGGGAGCTACTGCCAGGTCCTTATCCCTTCCTCTTGCATACTGGGCTGGGTGGACCTTGCTCCAGCCTGGCAACTCCTGTGACTTCTTCCCCTTCCACGCTTTTTGCTATTATGCTCTCTCACGGTCCCCCGCCAAGGCTCAAAGTCACTGGCTCGGAGGAGGGTGGGACGGGGAACCAGCTACCTGAGCAATTTGAGCTGCATCAGCAGCCCCTGATTCCCCCCCAATGTCCCCTCCAACTCCTCCTCCTGCGCTCTACTGCTGTCTGCATAGCTAGTGCCAGCCGGCCCAGGTGCAGGGAAGCAGGGTGAAGTGAGCGGGCGAGTCGGAGCCACACGGGGAGAGAAGGGGGGGCGCGCATCTTTGATGAGCTGGAATTCCCTCTGCCAGCGCTGCCTTGGAGAATGCAAGCCCAGCAGATGGGCTGAAGCTGGACTCGCTGCTGATTGTGCGCGAGATGAAAGGGCTCTTCTCTATTTCATGGTTTTATGCTAGGGGTAAGCTCCAAACTGGGTTATTTACCAGCAGGAGTTGGATTCCCCCTCTGCCTCCTCCTTCTAAGGTTTTATTTTCATTAAAAGCTATTCCCTCCTACCCCCATCTCTCTGGATAGATGAAAAGCTGCGAGTTATCTTCAAGGCTATCGCAATCCTTGTCTTTCCAACAGCTGTAGCGCAGGTAATTGGGGAGGGGGGGTCAAGGAGGAGAGATAATGGGGAGTTAAACAGCATCAGGGAAGCCTATAAACTGCCGTGCCTGGAAAGAGAGTCATCGGGAGGGTCAGCCAGCGGTTTTCAAGCGTAGGAAGGGAGCCCTGCCATTTTGTGAGTCTCCGTTAGGTCTCACTGCCTCAAGCCGCGGCAGGAGCCAGACTCCCTTTGAGACCAGCTTTTTTTCCCCACTCCTTTTGAAGGAGCAAAAGCAAATCCCGCACAGCCAAAACAAGTGGTGTCATGGGCAGTACTTTTACATGGAGCAAAGGAGGGCAGGGCCTGCTCTGCCACAGGCTTCTGGTTTGAGCACCTTGCTTCATATACCCTGCCTCAGTTCCTCAGCTGTAAAATGGGGAAAATATGTCCCCATCCTGCTCTCTGAGGATGCATCCATTGAGGGGGTTTCAGGGTGGGGACATGCTTGGATGCTGTGGTGGGAGCAGTAGAAATGCCTTCAGGGGCAGGGGGAATTTACAGTTTTGGATTTGATTTACCAGAGAGTCAATCTTGGGCCCACAAATACCCTCTTCAATTCATCCTGAAGGATCCCAATAACTTCAGGAGCTATAGAAATGCAGGTATTGCATCTCTCCAATGCAGTGAAGTGCATCTCCCCATGCAGTGAAATGCATCTCTCCAATGCAATGAAGTGCATCTCCCCAATGCAGTGAAGTGCATCTCCCCAGTGCAGTGAAGTGCGGCCGTCTCTGGAGAGGAATGAGGCAGCTACTCACCGTCTTGCAGCACTGCTACACATACCAGTTCAGGACACAAAGGAAGGGGTGTCGTATTCATCTGCCAACATGGCAGAAGGGAGATGTTGAAGAGTGCTGATGTAGATGGTCCAAGTCTTCATTTGGGAAGGGACAAGCTCAGATAGGGAACAGTCCTGGGCTCTGAAGCTTGGATTCAATTTGGTGGCGAAGATGGAAACTTCAGGGTGGGCACGGATGAACTCAGCACCTGTGCTTTTGAAGGACTGGGGGTAGGGGGAAGGGGTGGGATATGCCAGTATGGGAGATGGATAAACATGAAGGGCCCCAATGTGAAAAGTCAGATTCTGGGGACATGAGAGGGGGAGAAATGGTAGGATTTGAAAATGCTCCAGAGAAAGGGAGCGGCTGAATTGGACTCACTTGGGAGATGGTAGCAACAGGCAAGAGGGGAACTCATCACTAACGCTCACTTCAATCCAGGCTTCCAGATTAACGTGATATCAAACCACTGTGAGCCCTCAACCCCCTTCTTCCCTGTATTATGCAGCAGACAACCCTTCTTCCCATCGGGACCAGCCTTTGTTATGGGGCATCCGCCTAATGACTGCATTATGGGTGACATGCAAGACAACAACGAGAGACTGCAGCTGGTGAAGAGCTGGGACAGACCTGGCCCCAGATGTCACCTCAGCTTTTACTGGAGCTGGGAAAAGCTGGGATAAGCCTGCCTCTGCTTCTGATTAGCTTTTGTTTTCTCACTGTGCTTTGAGGCTACAACTAGGATCTCCAGCCAAGCTAAGCTGTCCTTTGCCAGTAGGATTTGCCAGGGATTTTCCTGAGTTAGGTTGGTGTCTATACATTTAAAGAAGTTATGGAAGTTTTGCCTTTAGCTTGGATGGATGCAGGTTCAGATTCTAAGTCACATCACTTGTCACTGCATGGATGCAGGCTTAGGTGCCTAAGTCACCTTGCACGTGATTGGATGGATGCAGGCTGCGGTGCCTAAGTCACATAGCACATCATTGGATGGATGCAGGCTCAGGTGCCTAAGTCGCATCACACATCATTGGATGGATGCAGGCTCAGGTGCCTAAATCACATCACACGTCATTGGATGGATGCAGGCTCCGGTGCCTAAATCACATCACCCGTCATTGGATGGATGTAGGCTCAGGTGCCTAAATCACATCACACGTCATTGGATGGATGTAGGCTCAGGTGCCTAAATCACATCACCCGTCATTGGATGCGTCATTGGATGGATGCAGGCTCCGGTGCCTAAATCACATCACCCGCCATTGGATGGGTGTAGGCTCAGGTGCCTAAATCACATCACCCGTCTTTGGATGGATGCAGGCTCCGGTGCCTAAATCACATCACACATCATTGGATGGGTGCAGGCTCAGGTGCCTAAGTGGCATCACACGTCATTGTGAGGTTGGGAGCAGCAATTATCTCCATGTCACAGTTGGGGTGCTCAGAAGCCAGAGGGCTTGTCCAAGGTCATACAGAGTCTGCTACTGAGTTGGCGAAGTCCTTGAGACAGGGACCCTCTTCTGCCTGCGTAGCATCTAACGCTATCGGGTCCTTGTCCATGACCGCGGCTTCCACACTCAACCAAAATGCAAACCATACGTGCAGACTGCAGTAGGAGCCAGGAGTCCTGCCTCTCCCCATGTCCTGCCCTACACGCTAACAACCTTCCTTCCTTTTGTGCATCAGAGGAAAAGGCTGCTCCCTGGTTCCTGCGGCTGCCAAGACGTTTTGCTGCTTGTGGGGTTGAGGGAGGAGGATTGTGTCTTCCCCATATCCTCCATGGGGAACATGCATCGTGTACAACCCAGGCCCCCGTGCTGAGCCCTGGCAGGGACTGTCCCAAAGCAGTGGTCGTTGTTTTGTGGAGGAGGAAGAATCCCATTTTACAGGAGCCTTAACTGCGCGTTGGCCATTGAGCTGCAGAAGGGAAGAAGGCTTCTATATAGGGATTGTATTTAGACTCCCACACCATAAATCCTTTCCCTTGTCTTCTCCAGCCCTCCATGCACCACCTCTGCTGTCCCCATCCTGCTCTCTGAGTTGCATTTAGGGGCAGGGTTTTTCATCTAAAGCACTGATGCCTTTTTTCACGAGCATGGAAAAGCCAGTAACTCATAAGTACATCCAGGCTCAGCAATTGCTTGGAGGTCCTTCGCGCAAACAAGGGACACGTAATCACCCTTCAAGGGTGAGATATTTGATGTATTCCACAAAGAGTCATCAGAGAAGTGGGTGTTTTTTAAAGCAGAGCTGTGTAAACCTTTGCCAGCCGCCAAGGGGGATGGGAATGGGGAAGGGGAGAATTACTTATCGCGTTCTCCGGGAATTGTTATCATATTAAACTCATGTTCCATGGGTGGAAGTATTTTCCGATTCAGTTGAGGATCTTGCCTCTGGACAGTGAAATTACTATCCTCTGCCATCGTATAAATTACCTGTCAGACTCTTTTAGGCAGTTTCAGGCTGGTTAGTCAGAGACAGCATTGCAAGAGGAAGTCTGCAGCAGGTTGTTTTTTTGGGGGGGGGAACATTTTATTTATTTCTTTATTTCTCACGGTGGTGGTTGTATGTCACGTAATGCTGCTGCCCATGTCTGGCTGACCTGGTGTGATGTGACAGACCCATAGAGATGTGGCAGGTAGTAGTTTTTACCGTTTGCTTCATTTCATTTTAGGAAGTTAGGAAGGTTCCTATTTGTTAACCACACATGTAAATCCCAGCTTTCTTTTTTATTTGCAGACTGGAAGGATATTCCTGTTGGTTCTGTCTAGAAGAATGGCCATCGTTGTCATTGGTTGCTATACTCACTCTGTTTTTGAGGCCCCTTTCCAGCTTTCTCAGTGTGAGCCATTCCTTCCTTTGACCTGGGACTTGCTCATCCCATGGTGATGGAGACTGAAGGAAGAGTCTGAAACGGGCTCTTATTGAATCAGTAATGGTAGCAGCCGATGCTCGTGGATCGCTTTGCTTCCCAAGACTCTTTAGGGCAGAAAAACTCAGGTCGTCGATAGATAATTGTAGAACTCGGGGCTTTGTGCCTTCAGGCTAATAAATGGTCATAAATGGTATCGGCTTTAAATGACTGGTTTGGGCTCAGGGGGCACATCTACATGAGATGCTTAATGCACATTAGCCTAATAACACTGTGCAGTAGCGCGTTGCAGCGTAAACTGTGCTAATACGCTACTGCACAGTATTATTGGGCTACTGCGCAGTAGCGTCACTAAAAAGGTGTTCACCAGTGCTACCGCTCAGTAACTCTAGTCGTTGCGCATTTATTTAGTGCTTGATTATACAAGTACTAAATTGAATTGATTCTACGTAATAAGTTTACAATTTATAAGTACTAAATTAAATGTGCAGTAGCTACGGCGCATTAATGAACGTGTAGATGCACCCAGGGTGGCGGGGTGCGTTCTGGGTGCAGGTGAAAGAGCTGTCCTCCTGCCCAGCTTCACTCATCCAGCCCTTTTAACTCTCCTGCCGGCTCTTCATTGCTCCGAGCCTCCTCCTGGCCCTTCTTGGCCCATTGAGGATTAAGTCCAATTCATAGCCTGCCCTGCATGGTTTAATTTTTGGGACAGCACTGCACTAGGCATCAATGGGCCAAGCATCTCCATTGGAGAGCAGGGAAGACCCAATGTGTCTGTCACAGAGCTTGACAAGTTTGTTGCACATCAGTGCAAAACCCTTCCTTACGTGAGTCAGCCTCACACAGAGGAGAATTGCTAAATTTGGTGCGCCTCCTTGCCCCAGGAAAGATGTGCGAGGTGGAGCCAAATGTGCAGCGAGGCCATTCGTTTCCCTGCGCAATGCAGCCACTTCTGAGCTGGAACACGGTGGCTGATCAGAAAGCGGTGTGCGCTATCACTTGATGGCCGTTTCGGACAGAAACCGAAGAGTGAAACTTGGGGGAAAGGAGAGGTAGAATTGGATCTTCCCCGGTCCTCATGCATCCTTGGCAGAGACCGCTGCATTTTTCCGTGCCTGCGATACCAAGAGCTGGTTTGCAACTTCCTCTTGACAGTGATGCAGATCGAAACAAAGACCCCAAAGTCAGAAGCCGGCGGAAGAGAAGAGTTTGGCCTTGCCAGGAAAGCCGGCCTATAAAACTTGGATTTATGTCTATATTTCTCCCTTTTGTTTTTCCTCTCTCTAGGCAGCGGTATCCTATCAGAGGTGGGGTAGTAAGTAGAGTCCATGGAAAGAGAATAGACTTGTCCTATAACTGATAATATATTGGCCAGCCCTGTTATCCTGCAAAACTGACTGCGGAAGTTGTCAGGGCAGCTGCAGAGAGGCCCAGATAATGCCTGCTCTGCTCCAGCCCAGCACATCCTGCCGTCCTTTCTTGCCAGCTGCCGAAAGCGAAACAGGGGCTCCATTCAGTACCTGGCCGGCCTACCTTCAGCAAGGATGAAAGCCCAGGAGACCCAAATGTCAGAAGACTGACTACCAAGTGGGCTTAATGTTATATCTCAGAAAAGGAACTAGGGAATTACCGGGGATTTTGTGTGTCCACTAGCAGGATTATTGCTCTTGGCTCTGCCACCGACTTGTTTAAGTGGCCTTGGTCATTCACTTGACCTCACCGAACCTCAGTTTATCTGTATAATGGGAATACCATGCCGGTGTCATTAATAGTTCACTCCCATGCTCTTTTCTCACGGGAGGATCACAAAACACGGTCAGATGAAAGGATACTGGCTGGCTTAGAAGCCCGTAGCAGTTTTCCCCCTCGCGCACTTCTGCACGGCTTCCATTTTGTGCACTTAACAATTGGCCTGGCAGATGCAGTGACCGAATTCGGACGTCTCAAGCCCGGGTGCGCGGGGACTTTCATTCAATGGCAAATCCTCCACTTCCGCACGCGCACTGTGCAGTGCCAGAGCCCACGCACAAGGGACGAGAGCCGTGTGTTGTTTGACAGCGGGGGCTAATGGCTAGAGCAGTCCCCTGCCACTTCTCGGCTCTTCTAGAACAGGTGACAGCTGGACTCGTCGGGGCGTGCGGGGGCAGAATCCTTTCCGGGAGAGATCCCCTCCCTAAGACTTCATTGCAAAAGTATGACATGTGGGTTTCATTGATTAATTTGATTGGTCTCCTAGGCCCTCTGGCACGTCTCCTCCTTGGCAGTGTGTTTTGCACACATGTGGCTGGTGCACAAGTTCAGACTTCCCTTTGTACGTTTGCTTCTGATCATCACTTACATTTGGCGTGCCCACAAACGGTCCTGCCAGTCACTCATCCGCTGGCGCATCTGCAGGCTGCAACCCCAGCCCGTAAAACCACTGTCAGCCATTATTATTATCCACTTACACTTAGCAGCTTTATTCCGGGCCAGGCCTAAATTGTGCAAATCAACAACTTCTGCATTTGCTGAGCAATCTAGAAAATTACAAGAACGATGATTAAAAAGACTCAGAGCAAAAAAATGATGGGGTTTTTTTTCAGACATGAAACATGTGAAAAGTTCGGTTCTGCTCATATTTTAATTTTTTTCAAGTATTTTTAAACATAAATGTTGGCACAGTTTGGAACGAACGATCCAAATCTGCATTTTGCAGTGTCGAAACAAAATGCCTTGACTTTGTCGGTTCTTTTTCTGGAATTTGTATTGTGTGTGTGTGCATGCGTGTGCATGTGTGTGTGGGGCAGGGGGAACCAAGCTGCTGTATTTTCTGATGTACAAGATGTGTCTTTCTGTTCCCTTGGAAAAAGGGCGTCTTAATGAAGGACGCTGACATTAAGTACTGAAAAAAACCTGAAACTGTTATAGTAAAAACTGACCATAAGTCAATCAGATTTTATTATTTTATTATTTTTATTATTTATTATTATTATTTATTATTATTTTTAGGTTATTTTATTTAACCTTTCCCCCTCATTTTTATTCTTTTTGCAGGGGGGGCGGGTATTATACACAGGTGCGCCTTATCCACTGGAAAACATACTATTTGCAAATGATTTGTATCAACCTGAATCTGCATTTCTGGCAAGTGAAGGATCTAACCTAAAAGTTTCCCCTGGCTTTAACCATTGGGCATATTCATGGAATAAAAAGATGTTGAGGGCGGATGCATGGCAAATTATGCTTGCAACATTTCTCCTGGGTCAGCTCCATTTCTCAGCCTAGGACAGCGATGGGCTTTGCCAGCTGGACAAGCTCTGCATCCTTCTGTTATCTTGTCTCCGGGTCCCTGAGCCTCCAGCCAGTAAAGAGCATGCTGCACTTGAAAGGATGCAATAAATATAGCGGTGGTCGTTGGGACTTCAGCGGCCACAGACAGCTGTCGATAGCTGCTCTTTCTTAGCAATGGAAGAACCAGTGGGGAACACTACCATTGCTCCTCTCCGGGGGGCAATAGTAGTAGCTGCATGGCCATGGGAGCAATAGTAGTAGCTGCATGGCCATGGGGGAGCAGTAGTGATAGCTGCATGGCCGTGGGGGCAGTAGTGATAGCTGCATGGCCATGGGGCAATAGTGGTAGCTGCATGGCCATGGGGCAATAGTGGTAGCTGCATGGCCATGGGGCAGTAGTGGTAGCTGCATGGCCATGGGAGCAGTTGTGGTAGCTGCATGGTTGTACAGAGCTCTGGTTGCTGCTGGTGCGTGAACCAGCATAAGGGCTAAACTTGCTTACGACAGATCTGGCCCGGTGGCCAAATGACCAGTGTCCACTGGTGCCTCTCCCTCTGTCATAGCTGCATGGCCTGTGGGGCAATAGTGGTAGCTGCATGGCCATGGGGGCAATAGTGGTAGCTGCATGGCCTTGGGAGCAGTAGTGATAGCTGCATGGCCATGGGGCAATAGTGGTAGCTGCATGGCCATGGGGCAGTAGTGGTAGCTGCATGGCCATGGGAGCAGTTGTGGTAGCTGCATGGTTGTACAGAGCTCTGGTTGCTGCTGGTGCGTGAACCAGCATAAGGGCTAAACTTGCTTACGACAGATCTGGCCCGGTGGCCAAATGACCAGTGTCCACTGGTGCCTCTCCCTCTGTCATTGCTGCATGCGTGAAGAAGGAGCGATGGTGGGGAAGGTTGCAGAGATGCACGCGCCCTCCCTCCTGCCCCCAGGGCTCTACACTGCAGGCCCTTCCCTGCGGGAGGTTATAATTAACCGGCTCCTTTCTCGCTGCCATCACCTCTAGGACCTTGCTGCAAAAATAAATAAATAAATAAATAACTAAAAAATCCCTCCTGGTCTCTGTGGACAACAGGGCTCTGCCTGTCCTGGCATTGATCTGTGGGAAGGAAGCATGGACCAGGATGGACTTTATTGGCAAATGCTGCCACTGATTAAAACAAGCTCGAGCTTGAACTACCGTACGAGTGTAGGGTTGCCATGGAAACAGGCTCTTGATGTTGTCCAGGTTTCGAAACTATTTTTCTCCCCTTCTTTGCTGCTTTTTCGTTGTTGTTTTGTTGAGCATTTGCTTGCACTAGGGAATGCGTTGCACGCAGGTCCTTGAGTGTCGGCCGGCCCAGAGGATCCCGGGAACTCGGTTTGGGTGCCTCTCAAGAGCTGGGCGAGCTGCAAAGGTTGGCACCAGCACGGAGCACGGATTGGGCGGACGCTTTGTGGGGGGGAAGGATAAGCAAGAGGTGCTACTTGTGGAGGTGTCCTTGCCCCCCATTCATACTGACCTTGGCAGACGCATGATGCAGGACTGGCTTTTTTTAGGTTATGGCAGGAAAGGGAAGGAGCAGCCTAAGCACTTCAGTGGGGGCCAGGAGCTGGTGTGCAGCAGGGGGTCCCCTCCGCTGCACACATCTAATCTAATGACTCTCTATTTGTCCTGCTCTTGCAGTCCCCACCGGTGATGATGGCAGGGCTGGGTCGGGAAATCAAGCCGGTGCCCTAAGGAAGTCTGGCTTCCTCTCCGAAGACAGATACACCCGCTCCCCACCTTGGAGAGGGCCTTTCGTTCTGCTCAAGTGCGTAGCAGAGCCGGCACAGTGGTTTGTTACCATGGGACGGTTTAAAGAGCTGTCGACGCCTGGTGCAAAGTTTTGAAGAGTCTTTTACGTAGAGATCATTCTGCCCACGTTTCAGGCTGAAACACACCTTCCTCCTGTGTTTTAATCGCAGAGAGATTTGCATGAACACAGATTCTCACTCGAGTGTTTCCCCTCCTGCTTTTGCCGGCTATTGCCTTGGCGTCTGGCCACCCCTTCCTCACCCTGCTCCTGCCCCAGGTGTTTCATATTCTTTGTGCCATGCCCACACTTGGCATAATACTAACGCTATTAGTTATGTAGGATCATAAAAAACAGGCCCAGAACTTATCTGAAGGTCTAAGCCATTTTACACAAGTGTCTGTCTAACCCATAACAACTATACAAGCAACCCTGTCGTACAACGAGCAGACACAATTTCTCAGTACCCCCAAAACACCCTAAAATGACGGTAATGTCTAGAGGGCTGCTGACCCCATGGGATTTGGCGCCGTACATGCTGTTAATCCTCTTGCAGTCGATTCTTATAGGCATGGGTCTGGATCATCTCCCTTATACAGACCGAAAACGGAGACACAAAACAACCACGCAGCGTGGCAGAGCCGGGAGCCAAGCTCATGGTTGTTTTGTGTCTCAGTTTATGACACGGCCTTGTCGTGGTTGTAGGGGTGAACTGAGTTGGAGGAGCAAAAGGTTTATATGGGAGGGAGGGAGATGTCAGCTGTCCCTGGTCAGCCACTATGGTGGTGGGGAGTGGGTGGGTGGAGGTTTCCAACCAGATGTGACCTATCCAGATGAGTGGGCATCTGGATCAGTGGCAGGCTGAGAGGTCCCAGGTTTGAGCCCATGGCCTGAGACTTGGATGCTTGACTCCTGTTAGTTTTGGGCAAGCGGGACCTGAGCGCCAAGTGCGCTTGTCAATTTGGCAGTGGCCATTCCTGCCATGACTTCCTTTTCTAGTGACATATTCCCCCATCTGGTTTATCTTCAGCAATAATGCATGGGTGTTTCATCCAAGGGTGTGCAGGCCCTTTGCAAAGCGGCGTGCCATTTCAGCCAGTCGGGCCCGGGGGGTACACACTGGTTGAGCTGGCAATCGAGCCAGGGGGCTCTCCTTATGCTTTTGCCGTGTTGCTCTCCCTCCCAAACCATGCACATCCCCAGAGCGCATATCACTTCGGGCAGCCCAGCTTTCAATCTTCACATCTCCTTGCAACCCTGCTGCAGCGTTTGGCGTTCATTGTCTGTTAATGGGGAGCTTGAAAAGGAAGAGAGAAGCCCCGGCAGCCTCTCTGCAGGACCGCCCCAATCCGAGTTGTCATGAAAAAGGATTTGTTTCAAAAACTGGGAAATATACCTAGATCATGAAGAACATGGTAATGGTGAAATTGCGGAGGTCAGGGGGTTGCAGAACAAAGCGGGAATTCACAGCGAGTGTCTGCGCCGGGCTGATTCGGGATGAAAGCGCGTTCGTAGGCAGAGCAGATATCAAAGATCCCTCACAAGAAGTAGCCCTCTCGGGAGATTTTTAATTACTCTGATGTTTGTCGGGAGTTGCATACAGCCAAACAAGTGAAGTTCTCCAACTTGAAGATGCGTCTGCTCGCCGAATATCCAAACCAAATCAAACAAAGCAGTTTTAATAGGGAAGACAAGGAAGCTGCAGGGAGCGAGGTAGATCTCTGGAGTCGGGGGAAAGGCTGCGGTGCAAGTTATAGCACAGGCGCAGACATATTTGGGACTTTAGGGCTTTGTCCCGGTATAGCACCCCAACACAGGCGGTGTCACATGGCTTCAAATGACTGGTGCACCAGAAGATAATAACCTGCTGCTGCTGGCAGCGTGGGAATCACTCCTGTAGTTCAAATACGCTGAAGGTCTTCAATTTAATGCCTGTCGATGGCCTATGTACAAATGAATATATCAGCTCTTCCTCTAGCTTGTTGGGTGATCCTGGATAAGTCACTGCATCCCTCTTCACCTCTGTTGGCCCATGCAGTCCTGGCTTTTTACATCCAGAATGGCCCGTCTGATTTTCCACTCTGATCTCCCGTCTAACATAAGCCATAGCATTGTGTGCTGTGTGAGAGAGATTCATAGATTCATAGATGCTAGGGTCGGAAGGGACCGATCATCGAGTCCGACCCCCTGCATAGGCAGGAAAGAGTGCTGGGTCTAGATGACCCCAGCTAGATGGTTATCTAACCTCCTCTTGAAGACCCCCAGGGTAGGGGAGAGCACCCCCTCCCTTGGGAGCCCGTTCCAGACCTTGGCCACTCGAACTGTGAAGAAGTTCTTCCTAATGTCCAGTCTAAATCTGCTCTCTGCTAGCTTGTGGCCATTATTTCTTGTAACCCCCGGGGGCGCCTTGGTGAATAAATACTCACTAATTCCCTTCTGTGCCCCCGTGATGAACTTATAGGCAGCCACAAGGTCGCCTCTCAACCTTCTCTTGCGGAGATCCCTACCCGTAAAGGGTGATGCACATCTGAGATATATCTCTAATGAACCATTCAGCACCTCTGCAGCTTTGTGCTGTGTGTGCAGGGGACTGGTATCTTCAATGCGAGAGGCCCCTAAACTTGGGAGATTTGGGAGGTGGAATTAGCCGGATGCCATTTGCCTTAAAAGGGGAACACGAGCCAATCCTAGCTGGGTTTGCCTACATCATTTCTTAGCTGGACAGAGAATCTAAGAGATCATGACGGTGGCTATTTTGGAGGCATTTCTGAAGAGCAGAAAGGAAGTAACTCTTGGCCCGGGTCACGTAAGCGGAGTAGTTAATCAAGCAGAAGGGTTGAGGCGGGGAACGAGAGCTCATTGTCAGACCGGTCCCGATCCTGTGGTCACAGCTATTTTTGTACCCTTTCCTCTGAGCGAGTGCTCGGGGCTACTTGCCTGGTTTCCCTGCCTCAGTTATGTTACTGATGCATAGACCCATACAAATTTAGGGCTGGAAGGGACCTCAGGAGGTCATATCTAGTCCAACCCCCTGCTCAAAGCAGGACCAGCCCCAACCACATCATCCCAGCCAAGGCTTTGTCTACCAAGGTCTTAAAAACCTCCAAGGATGGAAATCCCACCACCTGTCTGGGTGACCTGTTCCAGGACTTTACTACCCTCATCATGAGAAAGTTTTCCCAATATCCAGCCCATTGCTCCTTGTCCTGTCGTCTGCCCCCACTGAGAACAGCCCAGCTCCATCCTCTTTGCAACCCCCCTGCAGGGAGTTGAAGGCTGCTATTCAATCCCCCTCAGTCTCCTCTTCTCCAGACTAAATACACCCAGTTCCTTCAGTCTTTCCTCATAAGTCATGCCCCTCAGCCACCGAACCATTTTTGTTGCCCTCCACTGGACTTTTCCAACTTGTCCACATCCTTTTTGTAGTGGGGTTCCCAAAACTGGACCGAGTACTCCAGATGTGGCCTCCCCAGCGCTGAATAGAGGGGAATAATCACTTCCCTTGACCTGCCAACAGTGCTCCTACCAGTGCAGCCCAGTATGTCATTAGCCTTCTTGGCAACAAAGGCACACGGCTGGCTCCTATTCAGCTTATTGTCCACTGCACTGCCTGTATTGGGCAATGCAGGCCCTGCTTGGCCCTGTACCACTTAAAAGTTAAGCAGGTTTACTTTAAGCTGCAGCAGCAGGGCTCCTGGAGCAAGAGATCTGCATTTGATCTCTGCTCTCACCGTTTTCTGCCGCCGTTTCCCGGAGAGTGACAGCCGCGAAGCCCTAGGTGAGCGCAGATTTGTTGCAGCGTGCGAGGCTGCTCTCAGCTCCTTGACAGCTCCTTGCCCGCTGCCTGAGATCCCGCTCTTGGCACAGACGAGCCGTCAGGTGGGGAGGGACTATTGCATAAGCCTCACCGGGGACCTTAGCTCCTTGAACATCTTCCTTGTTGCCACTGGCTAGGACTGAGGTGTAAATATCTTCCTTGTTGCCACTGGCTAGGACTGAGGGGGAAAAATGACCCTTCGAGACAGCTGCACCTGAGTCCTCTCCCAGCCCTGGCTGTGGGGTTGGAGGGATGGAGGATTCCCTCTTCCTCCAGCCCTGTTCTGCTCTGACTTTTTGGGGAAATCCCGTCCCGCCAAGCAGCCCGGTCATGGCAGGGTCACTTGGCCATGGGGCTGCTGGTTAAGGCAAGCACGTTTCGGCAAAAAGCGAGCGCGATAGGGCTCCCCCCCTCCCTGGGGCAGAGCTGAGCCTGTGAAATGCTTTGGATTCAGCGGCCTGTAATTATGTAATTCCTCCTCGTTATCTTTTCTAATTGTTCTCAGTGCTGTTTCCTAAACTGATTGGAAACAATGGCAGACGGGGATGAAGTGGGAGGCAGACGCGAGCGTGGCAGGCTGCCAGCACAGTGCCAGGCTTTCCAGAGAGAGAAAGAAGGAGGGGAGGGGGCAGGAATACACTGCGGAGATCTGGATGCCAAGACCTGAATCGAGGGTATACCCGAGTCACCGTAGGGAGGGGACGGCTCATTCAGACGCCAGCGTGCCCGATGTTTGCAGGGCTGCATCATTCAAGAAATGTCACCCCCCCCCACCCACCCCATCCCCGAGGGCCTGGCTGTTTTCCTCTTCTCCACTGCTGCAATGACGTAGGTAGGAGCCTCGTGGGGGGCTTTGCACCAAGAGACATCGTGGTCCTGTCCCCCCGGCATTGAGTTGTTTGTTTGCTTGCCAGACAAAAAGTTGGCTCATTAGCTTGTGTGGTGGTGGCGGTGAAGGGAAATGCATGGGCGGGGGCTGATGGAGGGGCTCAGCATCAGGGGTGTGGGCACCTGATTGGGGCTTCCTCTGTATTTTGCTGCGGTCCTCAGTGGAAAAGCAGGGCATGGTGGGTAGGGGGCAGAATGGCAGTGGTTTTCAGGTTTGCCCATCGCAACTGCTGTCTTTATTCATCCTGCTTATTTTCTTGCGTGCAAGGGTCTGTGATGAGGATATGGGGGCCCATCTCTTATCTCCATTCATAGACAGACACATGGATGCTCTTGAGGTATAAGGGACAGGGGGACGTGGCGTGTGTCAGCTGCTTGGTGGGAACTGTTTCACATGTCTGCTGCTATCCTGTGGTAAGCGGGACCTAAACTGGGGTAACTTAACCCTGGTTCATTTAGAAGAAAACTACCTGGTGTTAACTTCCGCCTATCACGTGATTGAAGTAGACGCACAAAAGCCGACATGCAGTAAGGGATGGGGCGGGGGGACTTTAATGTGGCTTTGATTTTTTTATCTTT
>NW_005843256.1:38337-57669 GCF_000455745.1 Alligator sinensis | reverse complement strand
TTTCCCTACCTTTGGGAAGTCTTGTGCGGGGTGAGAGGGGCAAGGTGCAGCTTTGTCTCTAGGAAACGTGGGTATGGGGAGGCTCATCATCCATTTCTCATGGATGTGTGGGACCAAGTAATCGTGGGCAATGATGCATAATGAGCTGGTGATGCTCACATCCCTGGCTGGTGGATGTTGCAAAGCCCGTGGAAGGTGCAGAGGGCAATGCCTGTTTTCACCCAGGCCTCGCTAACAGCATGCAGGACAGACCTGCGAACCAGCATCAGGATGGATGACAACCTTAAGGGAAGAAGGAGCCAGCTCTTGTGTCCTAAAGCAGGCTGGGTTTTGTCAGGGCTACCTTGCTCTCATAATCCTCATCCATGCGTGCCTGGTCTCAGCCTTGGATGTTTGCAACCCTGGCAGTGCCACCACCTACCAACACCCTCACTGACTGGGGGGAAGCGGGGAATTATTACAGCTGCCCCTTGCCTTCCTCCTGCCTCCAAACCCAGCTCCGGTCTGCACTTTCACCACAGTTCACTTTGCTAGATGCCCGCAGCCCCCCTCCTCCATCCGGCTGGCAGACAGGCCTCTCTGGGCGGTGTTGGCTCTGAAGCAAAGGGGAAATGATGCCTTAGTCTTGGCGTTGGCATTGGAGCTGCGGTGACTGCAGCTGCTGCAGACTGAGGCTGGCTGATGAGATCTGGCTCCTGGGCTCTTCCCTCTCCTCCCTGACGCTTCTCGTCCCGCTAATCATGTCGCAAGCTACCAGCGACAGAGTTTAGATCTGGTGGCGGTGGAGAGCGCAGGCTGCTTGGCTCCAGCGCAGGGTTCAAAGGCCAGGAAACAAGGACGTGCTGGAGAAGCTGATTAGACGGGGGGGAAGAAAGTGCCGAGAGGGCTGTTGCTGTCGCTGGGAGAAGAAGAAGGAGGTGGGAGGGGGCTGCCGGGATTGGGGTGAGGAAGACGAAGGACAGAAGGGAGGATGAGTGCAAGCCGATGGACTGAGAGGAGGAAGATGGCAAAGGGAAGAGGGGGAAAGGGGGGACCCAGAGCTCCCAGCTCTACTTGCATTGCACGGTCTCTCGGGGTTATTGCCTTCCCTAGTGCCTAGTCCACATGGGCTGGCCTAGGCATGCGTGCACAGTGGGAGGTACAGCGCCTGCTGTCCTAGCCCATGTCGGGGAGAGCCCAGGAGCCAGCGGCTGCGTGCTGGGCAGCTCCCTGCTTGGCTTCTGCGCTGCAGCATCTTCCCCTCCTGCACCGCAGCCATCTCCAGGCAGCAGATAGACGCAGCAGCTGGGCAGGGGATGCCAATTTGAGAGGAGGCAAACCAAGGAGAAGTGTGAATGATGGAGGCTTCTGTGACCCTCGTGCTCCAAGTCCTGAATTAATCTGTAGCTGGAGGTAGGAGGAAATATAGCTCCAACACACGCCTGCATACACACCTACACCCACACCCACGCTGCACTCATGCTGTACAGCTGCAAGCACCTAGGTTTGATGCTTTGTCCTGCCAAGGTGGCTGTGCCCAAAGACCGAGATGGCCCCTTGCACTCTCCCTGTTTGGCTGCTCCTCTGTTGCTGTGAAATGAGGCAGCCCCTGAAACCTGAAAGCAGATGCCTCGGGGCCGGCGTGTGAATGCTGATCTCGAGGCGCTGAGGCAGTGATGGAAAGGCGCGTAAAGCCTCGGCGTCCTGTAGCGCTGTGATGCCCGTGTCCCATGGGCACACTGCTGCTTCACCGATGTCAGCTCAGGCATGCAGATTTGCTTTGTGCGCCTGGAAAGGTGGCCTTTTAGCATGCATCGTCACACAGCGCCGTGTCACGGGCCCGTCGCTGGCACGCATGACGTGGTGTCCTGCACGGGCTCTCAGGAGGCCATTCCTCCTGAGCTGTCATGTCATGGGTGCCCCATACAAACACATGATGCAGGGACACAGGAATTGCTCAAGCTCAGACCTGTGCTCCATCTCCATCTAATCTAACATCCCATCGCTGACGCTAGCCAGCAGCAGATACCTCACAAGAGGCCTTAAATGAGGCCGATGTGAGATAACTGATCCCTAACTTTAATCCTCCAAGTCCCCAACAGTTGAACTGGCTTGAACCCTGAAGCATGAGGTCTAGTTCTCCTCTGAAATGTGTTAGCATTAACTGTAAAAACCCCAGCGGTTCCTGTTATCGATATAAATGTCCAGGCTCTTTTTGCAGCTTGTTACGTTCCTGCCCTTACCAGCTTCCTGTGGCAGTGAGTCCCGCTGTCTTGTTTTGTGAGCAAATATTTCTTTTTGTAGATTTTGGACCTCCCATGTTTGATTTCCACTGCATTTCTCTGTCACCTATTGTTTTATATGCTCTTATCACATCCTCTCTTATTTGCCTCTTTTCTGCATCCCACTCCTTCTGATATCTCTCCAGCAGAGTCTTACCAGGTCCTTCATCATCTTTGCTGCCTGCTCAGCATCCCTTTGAATAGTGTGAATCCTTTTTTTTTTTTGGTGACAGGTGCTGCATGCCATAGGACTGTACCTTGTGTCTTGAAGCCTGGCCCATGACATGTTTAAGCTAATCTAACTGATCTTTACACTCATGGAAAAACAAAGGAGTGGACAGTTGATGCTAAACCCTGAATTGGGGTAGCTTCACCTCAACTGGAGTAGAATTACCCCTGAAAGATTCAGGGATAAAACTACAGATATCATTTACACTAAGGCTATCCCCGGGGGAGCTATTTGTTCTGCCCTCTAGTAGCAAGGCACTGTAATAGTGCCTACTGCATGTAGATGCCCTGGGATGTTTGCTGCTGTCCACTCTGGATCCCAGAGTACAAAACCATTGGAAATGATACCCATATACAGGTGTCGTCTGTCCAGGCCCTTGGCCATTTTGTCAGAAGACCCTGTCCCAGAAAGATGCATTAGTGGCACGTGGGACTCTGCCATGGGTGGTCTGTCAAGAGACCCATCTCTTAGTGATCACATGTGGCTGTTTCATTGGCACGTGTAACACCGGCACATGGGTGTTGAATTAGAGCATAGCGGGCGCATCTACACGTGCATTTAAGCATGACTAAATTTAATAAGCATTAAGCATTTTGTTTTTTGGCAGGTGCCTACGTATGCAGGGACTTGGCACTAAAGTTAGTGCCAAGTCCCTGCAGCCCTGCCATGTGCCCCTAGTGGCGGGGCAGACCTGGCACTAAAGTTAGTGCCGGGTTGCATCTTCTCAGCATTAATGCAGTTTAACGGTTCACGTGTCAATTTGATGCATTTGCAGGGATCAAGTTTAGGCACGATTAGCCTAATTTCACCATTTATAATGCTCATTGAGGGGGCGTACATGTAAACACATGTCCATCATGCATATTCAGTTGGGCTGATGTACATTAACACGTCTCGTGTACGCATGCCCAGTGTCAGGTAGGGCCAAGTTAAGAGCCTTTCTGGCATCAGGTGGTAGAACTGAGTTGCAGTATCAACATTTTGGCAAAACCCTCAAGGATGGGGGGTGGGAGGAGAAAGGGTGAGATGGAGAATAGTTCCCTTTCTTCCCATATACAAAACCTGATCTCCCAGCACACCCGTCTCAAACAGAAGAACTGTCTTTCCGTTCCAGTTTCCCTGCAATTACGAGTTTTTGCTATGTTTGCTTTACTTTTATTCCAAGTTTGCATTGCACTCACCCCCTCCCCCAAAATGCTGGTCAAGGACTAGATGCCGGGAAATACAATCAGAGCTGCTCTTGTTATTGCAGAGTGTTTCACACAGTTGTTTTTCTTCTGTTACTAGCTTTTTTTTCCCCTCCCACCTCACTTTCTTTCCCAGGGTAGAACAAATACAGTGCAACTGGCAGAAAATTGGCAAGCTTCAACGATCCAGAGGCAGTGATTTTTCTTCTAAGTAGCTTAATGGAGTCTATATATTTTTTATTGTTTTCTCAGTGTACAGGTTGATTGAGTATTTAAAAAAAAAACAACACATCTCTAGCAAGCTCCCACCCTCCCTCATCTTAGCAGGCTGGTGTGTAAAGTCCACAGGTTTACGGGAAGTTGGCTGGGTCATGCACATTTTATGAATGCTGTCTGCCCAGTTTGGACATGTGCTGAATTGGGCGCAGACTTTAATGAAGGAGGTTGAATTACACTCTAGGCTTGGCTTTTAATGGGAAGATTAAAACAGAAACAGGCGTCCCCTCAGTCCGCACCTTTGGTTTATTCCTTCCTCCCCTCTGCTCTAAAACCTTAATTTCTCTTACTGTTAATGCTGGAAAGACACTGTTGGGCCCTGACCTTTTGATGTCTTTATTTGCATCTGCAGGTTGGCATAGCCCCCCAAGCATTTTGCAATGCTTTTAGGAGCACCATGTACTCACTGTAAACCAAGAGATGGACCAAAGAGCCCCACTTGATTGGAGCATTATGAGATGGGCCTAAATGTCTCCTGGACTGTCAGGAGGTGAAGATTGGGTCATATGTTACTGTATTTAGGAGGAAAAACAGGGTTGTTTTGGTAATATCACTTACTAGACCTATTGTATAGCTGGGAGAGATATTAGGCAAGCTTTTAAGCATAAAGTGCCCTTCATCAGGTCTGGGAAAGAAGCAGCTGCCTCCTAAGCTTAATACCAGATGAAACAGTGAGCTATGTTTAACTCCATTATGTCCTCCTGCATAGTTACGTTGCACATTTAGAGTTGCATGTGTTAGCCAAAGGGCTGCAGATGGTAAACCCCCAAGGAATGATACTATACTTACATAAGCTTAGGAAGTGGATGTCACCATCAGCCAACTTCTTTTTTCTTCAGTTATCCATTTTCCTTTGTAAAGGCTGGATTTTGAAGCCTTCCATGCTGTGGGAGGGTTGGAGTGGTGGTGTAGCTGTGATGGTCCATGTAGGGGACGATGCATGGATATTTGGGGGTTCAATAACATGTATTTCCCCCAAATCCTTGCATCTTGCATGGTTCCTAGACCATCGTGCCTGCAGCACCACTCAACCCTGCTAATGAAATCGGGGGGCGACTGGAACACTGCTTCTCAACCAGGGCATCCTGGGGGGCCTTGAGATCCTTTTAAGGGTGCTGCAGTGTGCCATGCAATGGTAGGACTGGTAGGTGTGCAAACAAGATAAACCCAGGGATTTCGAATAGGAAGCTATAGTGTTCAAACCATTCTGACCTGCTGTGGGCTTTCTGGGTGCTTTGCAGCATTGTTTTTCTCTGAAAACCACAAGCCGACATTTTCTGAGGGGCGTCGTGAGCCTGCAGAGGCTGCTAGAAGATGCTCTCCTAAATCTTGTGCTCACCTGATGGGGCCTGTCCATGGTGGGTCATCTTCTGCTTCTGGCTGCCCAGAGGGAAGGTAACAGCTGCAAATAGCTCACTGTCCTGGCGTGTATTCCCTCTGCTAGTGAAGCAGGTTCTCGCGTCTCCGCTATCTGATAACTCCTGCTGCACCTGGACCACGTGAATGAGTGCATTTCAGGGGGTGCTCTGGGGGCTGTTCAGGATGAAACCCACTAGCTAGAACCCTTCTCTTTCCCATTTGCGCCGCTCTCAGAGACGCTTGGCTTCTTAGGTTTGATTTTCGAGCTATCGCAGGTACAGATAGTACCACTCCTGCTCTGTAGCTCACGTGATAAAGCTGTTTCTGGCCTGCAGCCATACCAGCACGAGTTGAAATCTCCTCGCCTTTTGTAAGCCTAGCAGAGAGGAGCTGTCTGAGTGGGAAATCCGAAGGAACACGCAGGTGTTGCAAGAAAAAGGTGTTGATGAGTCAGTAGTTTTACAGCAGGGAGGTAAGGGGCTGGGAGCTCTGCCTTTCAAGAGAGATGCAGACCGGGGCCTTGACCTTGTGGCCATTACAGGGCCATTTTCTCCAGGACAGGGATATAAATCACTGCACTTTGACCAAATGCCAAAGCAGGGCACTACTCCCCTGTATCTGGGGCTTTGCACTTCATTTTATGCAGCAGACATCCTTCCTTTTTGGGAGCAGTGATTCTGTTGGTTTGCTACAGTGGCTTTGCCTTCGGGGAGTTTGGAGAAATAAGCTCGTTTTTAGCAGTTCCTGAGTCCCTGGAGATGTTTCTGCCAAATGTTGTGTGTTTTCCTTCTGATGTACCCGTGCATTGGTGAAGAGTCTGGGGGCTTGAGAGCCCTAGTTCAGACCTATAGAGAAGTCTTTTCAGTGTCACATGACTTGAACTTCTCCTAACAGTCCAGTATTTATCCAAACCTAAGCATTTAGAGTGCTGAAATCATGAGAGAGGATGCAGCACACTTTAGCTAGAGGTGGCTTTAGTGCTGCAACCTTCACATTTGCACCCATGGGTCTGAAGACCAGTCCTTGCATGCAAAAGTTTCTCCCTTTAGTTGGAATAAGTTCCGTAGATGGGACTTTAAAAACCCCAAACCTGTCTGCTCTTCATGGGTACTATGGTGGTCAGAGCAGCGTCTCACCCAGCCTCAAAATCTCTGAATCAGTGGATTTGAGAGAGCCATACCTGTGTCACCATACCTTGCCTCTCGGCATTGCTGTATGTCATGCCTCACGCAGGTTGGCTACCCTCTCTATTTGCCCAAAAACTGCACTTCGGAGCTGCCGTGCCATAAGTATAAACGCCATGCATGTAAAAGTGCTGGCTTCAACTTGGGCATCTAACTCTATGTAGGCACCAAAGCAACTGGCCTGGTTTTTAGAGGCGTTGAGCGTACAGGAGCTTCCTTTAAATGGACCTGGGGGTGCTCCTCCCTCTTGGGAATCAGGCTGCGGGCGGCTCGGCATGGGCAGTCAAACACTGAGGACCTAAATGCTGGTGACTGTTTGGACAGTGTTGGCCATCACCTCTCCCTGCCTGTTTGTCTATAAAATGGGGATGAGGGCATTGATCTCCCTGCCTCACAGTGGTGTTCTGCTACCCCGTAGGGGAGTGCGGGAGGGAGGTGGTTTTCCAAGGGTCCAAATGGCAGGTTGCTCAACATTGCATCAAGGCCTTCGATATTTCGGAGCAGAGATACCAGCCCAGAGCAATGCTGCCTCTTGGCTCACTTTTAGCATCCTACGGTGCTGAAACGGGCCCACTGAACCATCTTCTTGGGTATCCCAGGTCCTGTACACGGCATCAGATTAGGTGTGAGAGTGCTTCTCTCGCTAGCCGTTGCCAAGACTGGAAGTTGTAAACCTCCCGCAGTGTCCCTCTTTCTGAGTATTGCCCCATGCCCGCTTCCCTGACCCCAGCTCTTCTAGTTCGCATCTCTCTGACTGTAAATGCGTCCTTTAGGTGCACCAGTTCTGCACAAAGCTGGAAGGGAAGACCACCTGTCTGCATTTGGAGAGTGGAGACCATAAAATGAGTTTCCAAGGCAGAGCTCATTCTCGGGCTTTTTTTTTTTCAGCTGGCTTTTACAAGTTTTTCACTAGTGCCTGGATAATGGGGAGGGAGAGATTTTCCTCTGACTCAAACAATTGGATAATTAGCAAATCTTAAATTATTGCTTGAAAAATCCATCTAATGAGCTATTATATACATACCACCAATTCTAGACAGAAACCGCAAAATACCGAATCAGATGTTTCTGACCGGACATGTCTTGAAAACAGGTTTTTTCTTTTTCAGGCTAATTGTGGGTGTCTGGCACTTGCTGGGGAAATGCTGTTTGAGACTTGTGTATTATGATAGAAAATGATATTCTCTCCAGTAGAACAGAGTTAACCAACAGCACCTCTGGTTCCCGTGTTTGCCGTTTCCTTAGACGCCGCTCCGTTCCTTGTCCCACCTCGCGCTGATGTGGGTCTTGGGAGACAGCCCGGGCTCTGTGCAATGTGTCTGGCGCTCTGTCTAGGCGAAGAGGATTGCAGGTCCCAGCTGGGAGTCTGCCTATAAATCCCATCCACTTTAAACTGGTGCTAATAACCCAACATAATTAACACCTCATTGTCAAGAGTTCCTGTGCCTGGACCTGGGATTTTTCCAGTGAGAGGGTATTACGGTACCTCATCATCCAGGCTGCCACAGTGATCTAGGTCTGTGATCTGTCGCAATGGTATTTGCAATGAAGAGGCGTAATCCTAGGCTTCGGGTCCTTAAATCTGGGTTCTTTTCCTGGCTCTGCTACATTCTCCCTCTGTAATGGTGAGGAAGTCATAGGACCTCTATGCCTCCATTTCTCCATTCATAAAATGGGAACAGTAACCTCTCGCTCACTTACAGGGACAAAGACTTTATAATTCGGTCAATGGAAAATGGTCTCAAGTCTTTGGGAAGTGTCATGGCACTCAAGTGGGAGTGTACTGGACCTACTCTAATTGGGCAGGGTGCAGCCCAGCTCATCAGTTATCAGCAGGGGTGCTGGGTTTCTCTTTAAAAATCACAAATTCCCTGATAAAAAAAATGGCAAATTGTCTGCTTAATAGCACAAAATCTG
Organism: Alligator sinensis; assembly: GCF_000455745.1. Classification (NCBI taxonomy): domain Eukaryota; kingdom Metazoa; phylum Chordata; order Crocodylia; family Alligatoridae; genus Alligator; species Alligator sinensis. The sequence goes on along the minus strand of NW_005843256.1, from coordinate 49,256 downwards.
TGATTAAAATGAAAAGGCACTATATATATAGGTATCAGTTGAACACAATGTTTTATTGATATATTTACAGTTTTAAAGCAATTTGGAAGCCTACCGGTGTCTCAATCACTATCATAAAATAAACTCTAAAGACCTATATATGTTCGCATTTGATTTTGGGGATTTCATCATGGAAAATCAGAGCTCCTGCTGCCCTCCTCACTTACCAGGATGCAGGTCCAGCTGTGGTTGGCCCCACCACTGCTTTGCGGTGCTGAGCAGCCCTGATATGCCGATGCCCCTCACTTGCAAGCCATGGCTTCCTCAGCCTTGCCAGTGCTCCCCGCTCACTCTCTGCCACCCCCCACTCACTCCCTCCAGGCAGCAGCTCCCCCTCAGGATGCAGTGGGGTGTGGGGTTTGTGGGAGGTGGGTATGTGGGGTTTGTGGGCAGGTCTGGGGTTTGCACGGGGGGTTGTGAAGGGGTGTGGGGGGTATGGGGGTGTGTGCGGGGTTTGTGAGTGGGTTTGGGGTTTGTGGTGCACAGCTTCCATGGCCCGTGGCTTAGCAGCAGGAGGCGGTGGGCCCTCTGGGTGCTCATGGCCACAGCAGGCATATCCCCTGGTGGCGCGCACCTCTGGCTGAGTCCCCGGCACTGCACATGCTGGCAGGGAATTGGCCTGGCTCACCGATGTGCAACTTCACACCAGACCAGGCTGACTCTGTGCCAGCATGTGTGGATCGCGGCACTGCAGTCGGGAGTTGCACACCATCGGGCCAGGTGGGCTCCATGCCTCCGTGTGCAGCTTCCCGCTGGAGTGCCGGAAGCCCCATGTGAAGGCACGGAGCTGGCCTGGCCCGATGACATGTCCAACAAAGAGCCGCATGTCATCAGGTCGGGCAGGCTCCGTGCCCCTCTGCAAGGGGCTTCCAGCTGCATGCAGAGGCAAACAGGAGCCCGCCAGACCCGATGGCATGTGGCTCCGTTCCTCCATGTGTGGCTTGCCACCCAGTCTGATAGTGCGTGGCTCCCAGTCTATGTGCCATCGGGCTGGGCTAGCTCCATGCCTCCATGTGGGGCTTCCAGCCCTCCAGTGGGAAGCCACACAAAGAGGCACGGAGTCACCTACCCAGCGGGCTGGGTGGGCTTCTGCATGTGGCTTCCCACTGGAAAGCTGCAAGCCCCACCTGGCGGCACAGAGCCGACCGACCTGACCCGATGGCGCATGGATGCATAGCAGCAGCTCAGCACATGCCCCAGCCTCTTGCACACCACAGCGTCCCCCGAGCTGCAGCACTGCACCGCGGCCACTGCCTCCTCCTCTCAGGAGCAGGCGGCAGGTCAGGTGCCCCAGTTGCTCAACACTGCTGGGCATCTGCTTGCCCATCCCCAACCCCAGCGGGATGCAGGGATGCTGCCCAGCTTCTCCCGTCTCCCCCCAGCCCTGGCAGTCACCCCTCCCCACATCTGACCCCCAGCCCTGCCGGTGCCCCCCAGCCCCGCCGGTGCCCCCCAGCCCCGACCCGTTTTGGTAAGGGTGCTGTAAAGATGAAAACCATCTACCTGGGAAGCCTATCTACCCCAGCAGACACTGGTGTCACAGAGTGGTGTCACACGCTCAATTTAACACTTACTAAGTGCAGTTAAGCTGCAAACAGATACACTTCCAAGCAGTTTAGCACATGCTAAATGTCCTTGTGGCATTGCAAAGTTGTTCCCTTTCTGGTGAGGGTTATCTCCTGACACCTACCACCTTAACTAGGGCACTAGTTCCCATGATTTACAGCCAGGGAAGTGAATGCGTGATGCTGCCTTCAGTCTGTTGTTGGAGGATTGCACAGGTGCTGGATGCAGAGAAAATAAGTTCTTTAGTGGGGCAGAGACGGAGCTGAATTTGCAGAGACTGATGCTATGATTTGGTTGTTCTCAGTAGGAAGCGAGTTCAAGCAAGAGGGCGGTCACTGGATGAATCCAGGTGGATTTCCCTTCACCGCCCCTTTCCCTCGGAGTATTCATATAAGCTGACACTTGCCTGGACTACATGCAAGCCCGGCTCTCCATATTAAGTGGTGCTGTAATTCTGGCTAATTAATCCTCTCTGATCAGCCCAGCGGAGGTGGACAGCTTTTCAAAGCGAACCCACTCCCAAGCCCAGAGCGCTTGAGTTTTGCTGCTTTTTGCTGTGGCTCTTGACAGTTTCCTTTCTGCTTATCTGCACCTCTTGTCCATGTGGAGTGTCACGCTTTGCTATGGGCAGGCAGTCTCTCTCCTTGCCTTCAGGACTGCTGCTCAGGTCGGCTGACACCGGGCCATCTGGGGCTTCCCAAGATGCCACTGCAAGCACATGCATCTCAGCAGTTGCAGAGCATCTCCATCTTCCATGTGTCCATTAAACCTCCTGTCACCCCTCGGAGGAAGGAGGGTGGGGGGCAAGCAGGATTACTTATGACTGTGGGAAGTTTAAAGACCTTGTCCTCGCTTCCATCAAAAGCTCCCTGCCTGCCGCTGTGCTCTTGAGCCTGTCCCAAAGCGCAGCAAAGGCAGCGGGACCTGGTTTGCTGATGTCAGCCGCTTTGTCTCAGATGTCGAATGGGATAGAGTACAGATAAAGAAGGCTTGTTGCAAGATGGATGTGGAAAAGTAGGAAGCACAGGGTTGGAAACCGGCAGACTAAATTCTACTCACTTCTCTGTCACTGGCTCTGTGTAACATGGACAAATCGGTCAGTCCCTTCTTTCTCAGTGCCTCAGTTTTCCACTCTGTAAAATGGGAATCCTGGCACTTCCCCTAGCTGCATAGCAAGGACCATGACTGCGTTTGGCAGCATCTCCTTGGAAGATTGAATGGATTTTTTTGGAGAGAAAGAAAGTAATTTATTTGTTTGAATTATTTTTCTTTTATCAAACAGGGGCTTGAGGGCTAATCGGATCATTAAAGCCTAAGTTAGTAGCACCTCCCCGCGGTACATAATTTGCATAATGACCATGCACCACTTGAACCAGAAGTATTCCTTCTCTGGTCGTCTTCTTCCCTGCTGCGACGCGCCCAGGGGAGGGAGTTACCCGGAGGAACGAACGGCTCTGAAATGTTTCATCTGCATTCTCTCAAGCAGCCCGTTTCTCGCAAGGAAACAAATCATCTCGTCAGGGCCAGCCGAGCGGAACCGGCAGAGTGGCAGTCTCCAGAAGAGCTCGTTCCAAATTAGGCAGGGTGTGAAAAATAATTCAAATGAGTTTAGGCCTCTCGTGGCCGGTGGAGGAAGCGATGGCTCGTGCTGCGGAGGGAGCCAAAATCGAGCTGAGCTTCCTTGAACAGTTTTGGTGGGACTCTTCTGGAAGGTTGACGCTCACAGATGATTTCCCTAAGTGATCCAACATGTTATTTATTAATTTATACCCGAGCATTTTCCAAAAAAAAAAAAAAAAAAGAGAACTAGAAATAACATAATAGTAATAAAATAATTCCTCCCAAATACCCAAGCTTAACCCTACCTGCTAAAATAAAAAGCTTTAATATTGCTTCCAAAGGATGGGCTGGTTTGGTCTCTGGTGGTCCTTGAGGGAGTCAGCAGGAGTTGTAGAGCGGAGGAGCACCAAATGCGACCTCCCACATGTTTTGGCTAAGCGAACTTGGTGCATTGATGGTACTTGCATTTGGGTGTTCTTGGCTCACCTTGGGGATCCTCATGGAGTATAAATGGTCTCTTTGGTAGATGGGACTTAGGTAGTCTCTTAGGTACTTGGAGACTTAGGTGGTCTCTTAGGAAGATCCCCCATTCCCGGGGGATGCCGGATAACAGAGCTGTTACTGTACTGTTGTATTTCTTTATATTATTACAATAGGCAATATTATTATATACACCATTATCTGTCATTGTGACACAGTGTTATGTACTAAATAATATAGGAGTGAGATGGGGAGAGTTTGCAAGAGGCCACCATTCCTTTCCCTCCCATATATCCAAGTGGGTCTGAGTTTCCCATTTGCTAACACCACCTTATTACATTTTGGTGGTGTAAAGGCCCAAACGCCATTGGAAGGGAATGATATTTTCTCACGTGAAGTCCTATCTACGTGGCTTCTGTATGCGTACAGTGACTTTAATGCAAATGCCATTCATGCCCCTGGTCTTTCTGTTCTGGTCTTGTCCACATCTGAGCAGGCTCAGGCATGGCTGGTTACTTCCAGGAAGACCCAAGGGACAACACGTGATTCCCATGGGGCTGCTCTTCCTTCTTTGTTGGGGCTGCATCCCTGTTCCCACGTAGTACTAACATGTGCCAAGGCCCAGACCCCTTGTCCTCTGGCAGGTGCGCGACATTTAGGTAAAATGGAAATCCACGATCCCGACCCCTTGTGTTCATTTTCAAAGCATCTTCCTATATGATCCATTCACCCATGTATTTCTAAATTGCCCGTCCACTTGCTTTCTAAACATTGAGAGCAGAGGGATTAATTTTGTGTCCAGGACCAAATTCTGGTTATGTCTGTCTACCATACTGCTCCCTTTTTTTCCTACAGTCCCTGCCCTCGTGCCCTATATCAAGAGGTTATCATGCAGCAGCTGTGTTTTACCCCAGAGATGGCTGCCTTTCAGGGGTGATTTAAGTGATCCATGTGTCTAATCTGTGAAAAAGCGTGGGTCACCCTCTATCAATATAAAACAGTGCTATTGAAGGAACTATGTCTGTTTAGTTTGGAGAAACTGGAGGCTAAGGAGGGCGGGGGATTTTATGGCAGCCTTCCAGATATTTGAAAACTTCTATCAAAGAGGGAGAACAATTGTTTTCACTTGCCCCAGAGGGCAGGACAAGAGGCAAAAGGTTTAAACAACAGCAAAGCAAATATAGATTAAACCTGAAGAAAAACTTCCTCGCTGTAAGAGCAGCAGGACAGTGGAAGAGGCTGCCCAAGGCAGTGGAAGACTCTCCTCTGATGGGGTTTTATCTGGGAGTGAATCCAGCAGCTGGACAAGGGGGTGACTCTTGAGGTCCCTTATAGTCCTATGTTTCTGTTCTTATTTTACTGCTCAGTTTAGTTGGTGTTTTAAGTCCGGGCCTACGATATACGGTTTAATCTGCTCTTGCTTTCCCAGGGGATATTTTCATACCTGCAACTCCTGTCAGTGGTAATGGGAGCTGTATGCGCAATTTCAGTCCATCTCTCCCCTTCCCCCTGTGCTGGATTCACACTCATTTGGCAGACTATGTGAATTCTGCATTGTATCCAGCCCTGCAGAGCTATGGGCGTGAAGGCTTCATGCCGGGGATTACAGACTAGTAGCAGCCGTGTATGGGGCAAGTGACTTCTCTAAAGAGCCACCAGGTCTGCTTGATGAAAAGTCCCCTGTGGCCATGTTTGTCGGGAGAAACTTTGACATCTATTGACATGTTGAGCTGTTCACAACGTGGCCTCTAATCCCTGCATACATCCCAGAGGGTAGATCCCAACCACCAGATTGTTCCTACCTTAAAGGACTGGGAACTGAATTGGTGTCTGCTGCTAGTGAGGGATGTGGCACACTCGGTCTATCCCTGACTGTATAGAAGGGCAAAGGGGAACAGAGAGACAGTGGGTATATTTGTGCATGCACACGTCCACGTACCCAAAGCAATATTGGTATCACAAACATTAATTTAGACCTACTGGGTCCTTGGGCCCCCACACTTCAGGATGGGGACCGTCCTTTTGCAGTGTGTGCATGCCGCACACCTATGCACACACCTAAAATAGGTACAATGGTGTGCTGACCCCTGACTAGGGTCACTGGGTACAACTTAAAAATCATATATAGAGCAGAGGACCAGGCATAACCTCTGCAGTCATTAAGTCCAGTCCCCTGTTCTCACAAGGAACCATATCATATATTATTTATTCCCTTTCTTCCCTCCTTCCTCCTCCTCAAAATAAAAGACCCTTCCCCAAGCAGAGTGAGGGACAATAACAGTGGGGGAGAAGAGCCACAGACCCTTGTAGGGACTTTATTATTGTTCGGCTGTGTTGGATGGTGGGAGCTCACAGACTACAATGATGGATGCAAACAAGCAGTGCAGAACCGTAAGACAGACAAGCAGACTCAGTTTTCACACCTGTAAAACAGGCATAATTCTTCCCTACCTCCTCAGGGCATTATGAGGAGCCCTAAAGCTTGAAGCCACTCTTTGCCCTTTGCAATTCCCCTATGATGCTGGTTGAATTCACTGGTATTTCTAAAGAGATGGAAGATGGCATGGAAGCCTACATGCAATAGTAAGAATGATCATTGTATGTTTAATTATTATCATCAATGTCATGCTAGTACCTGGAGAGAAACAAGGTAGGAGAGAGCATATTCCTTTGGCATGCAGCGGGACGGGGGAGCTGAATAAGAGAACATGTACATGAGACAGCTCAGATACAACAGTGACAGGCAGGCCAGAAATGCATGTATGAGAGTGTAAAGGAAGAAAGATAATACAATAGCAGTTTGGGAGGCTTGCTGGAAAAAGGAGTAATGTATGGGAATGTGAAGGAGAAAAACCCAGCTAGATCCTAGGAGACAACGCTGGTCAGTAAAGAGGAAACACGATGGAGTCATTCTCCATAAGGTGCAAGTGCAGAGATTTAAAATGAGTTTAGCAAAGACATGATGACTAGGGAGGAAGCAGAGATCTCCACTTTGAACAGATATTGGTCCCATCACCTCATCGCTTCCTACATTACTCGAAGGTGCTTGGATTACGTGGTGATAATCACCGGGAAAAAATTTGGGTGGAGTAGCCAGAATGAAGTGCCCAGCTGAATAAGAGCAGTAGCGCCGTGGGATGCAGTGTGGGAGGAGGGCGGCCGGGGACTCTGCCACCCCTCTCCCAGGGAAATGCTTGGGGTCATGAGACAGCCTTAGCCTGGGGAGCAGTAGTGTAGTATTGCGCCTCTGCGCTTTGTATACAAATGTAATTCCAAATGTGTCACGGGAAGAATTGGAAAACCTCTATAACAAGTGATAAAAAACATGTAAGCAGCCGCTGATGGGGGAGTCCCCGCCAGCAGGAAGCAAAGGCTGAGGGTCCACAAAGAATCAGCACGAGTGACTGAGCTTGCGCTACTTAAATGAGAATCACAGGAAAGTTGCTGATTTTTTCATGAAAAGACGGAAACCAGATCTCTGAAGCCTCCTGCCCACTGGAAAGGCTATTGCTGGAGTCTCAGGAGGGATTTAGTTGGTCCTCAGCCCAGCAGCTTTGTCTGAAATGCTGAATGTCGCTGCAATTGGAGAAGCTAGAGCAGTAATTTTGCCCTAACGCAGAAGCTAAGCAGGGTTAGATCAGGACAGAATTTGGATGAGAGACTTCAAAAGCCAGCGGCTGCAAGAGCTGGTGGATGGCCTACTTCTCTCTGCATCAGCTCTGCACCGTGCCAGTGCCTCAGCGTGCGGCGAGAACGTGTTGTTTGAAACTTAGGCCCTGACCCCATATGTTCATTAAAGACCCCATAGCTCTTTCTTTTTTTTTCCTGGCAGATTTGTGTTATTAACCTTCGAGTCCTGGCCCTGTTCCAGTGTGAGTGATGCTATTCAGGCTTCCTAAATGCCCAGCATGGTATTAGATAGAGGGCTTTCCTCTACTTCCCGTCATGAAAGGATCTGTATCGAGTGACATGGATGGGGATGAGGCTGCTGGCGTGAGCGTGACAAGGAGGTCCCTGTAGGACACTGCTGCGCGTGCCCTGCTCTGAGACACAGCTGAGATTTTCAGCGGAGGTGTAGGGGGTTTAGACCCCAGGAGCAGCCTCTTTCCTCTGACTCTTCCCTTCTGACTCCCTCTCCTTGAAAGGAAGACGTGCATCTAAATCCTGGCTGTATTTTGAGCAGCTTGTTCAGACTCAGCATCACCTGAGTGCTGAGGTTGCTCCTAGAAATGCTGAACCCAGGTCACTGATGAGCGATATCTCCCATAGGATGTGTTGGGGTGAACGCTGGAGTTTATGTTATTGTATGTATTCCCCAAATTGCTTTGGGGACCCGGCTGGTCCTGGGGAATCTGCACTTGCATGCTGCTGCTCTGCCCTGGAGCTGCTGGGAACACCTCGCCCTTGAAGTATGGTGTGTCCCAGCTAGCTAAGCAGCCCCTGTGCCCTGCACTAGCCGCTTGCCTTAGTGCGCTGTCCTTTATAGCAGTTATACCAGTGACACATATCTCCACCAGCTGAGCCTTCCCCGTTACACCAAGGTAACCACCACTTGGACCGTGCGACTACAGGGGTGGGGAAGCACATCAGCTTCTCTGTGAAGCCAGCACAGAGGACCCATGACCCTTTTTGGGGTCCCTGCAGATCGAGCGGCCGTGCGAATGCAGGACTGGTCTCGGCTAGGATCGGGCAGGTGGCTTGCAGCCTTTCATTTCCTGAACGTCTCTCAGTCCGGCGGCTGTGATCAGGCATCTGAATTGTGAATGAAATATTAATGGCAATGGCTCAAGTTTGTGCGTTAATAATTTACGACGTGGTGCAGAGGCATCTCTGCTAACCAGGTGGTGGAGGAGGGGGACAGGCTGGGGGAGATCAAGGGATGTGGCTTGGGAGGCGGGCAGGATGTCATTGAAGAGCGGGGTCTGGGCAGGGGTGCGAGGATGGAGACGGGGGGTCACGGAGAAGGAAGTGGGGGGTGCCGTTGCTAGGAGATAGCACGGGGCGTGCAGAGGCCTGGGTTGTAGCCAGGGAGATGGATCTGGGGGGACATATTTAGGGCCAAGTGAGCTAAAAGGGTGTATTGGTGATGAGAGTGGGGGGAGCAGCCATGGGCTCCTAGATTAGGGAGCGCCCTTCCTTGGGTGCTTGACCTTGCAAGGAGGCTGTGCGGGCTGGATGGGGAGCCAGAGATGTTCAGGCCTTGGCCCCTGCCTCCCCCTTGCACTGAGTCACCGAAGCTGCTCCTGCCACCGTGCCTGCTAATTCCTACCTGTCTGAAATCCCCGTCCTTTTGCTGAGCAGCATTTTAAACTCCCATCCCTGCCCTCCAGCTTCCTCTTCATCTTCCGATTGATTTATTCAGGCTCCGTCTCCACCACATCCAAACAGCTCGGCTGCCTGCGTGCTGTCTGGCGATGCCTGCCGGATCGGTCACACGGTCCTTCCTTCCTGCCCGTCTTACCCCTGCCCCATCCCAGAGGGACAAGCCTGGCAATGAGGGGTGATCAGAGACATTATGTGGCAGAGGCAAGTCACCCTAAAGCAATGCCAATGCGGACCTTATTGCAGAGGGACTGGGCAGAGGCAAGTCAAAGGAAATGATCCCCACTGGATCCAGCCCCTAATGTGTGTGCTTGCGTGTGTGTGTGTGTGGTTCCCCAGGCAGATATTTATTGGTATTTGTGTTTCCTCTCTCAAACACTTCCTTTCCCCTCAACTGTGTTTAATATAAGGCTGCCCCACAGCTCTGGTAGGAGGGACCATCCTGAAGATACTGCCCTGGCCCCGGAGGGACTTGCTCTGTGCTCCAGTCACAGGACAGGGCTGTGGTTTGGGTCCTCACTTCACCCTCTTCCAAGTTACCCTCTGCCACTTCATCTGGCCCCTGGTACCTTCAAGGCCAGAGGTGAGACACTGGCTCTGCTACAGTCACTGATGAGATCTGTGCGGATTTCAAGATTTCACCTCTGCCTGTCCTTTCTCTTGCGGTTGATTTGCTGCTTTGACTTTTCCCAATGCATTTCTTAGGGGAGTGAAGACTCGGCCATCTACGAGCATCCTCTATTAAAGGGCCCACAGTGCCACTGATCTCAGCATCGTGATGTATCAGGTATTGCCTGCATTACAAAACCCAGGCACCAGTTCAGCTAGTGGTTTGAAGGGCCTTTTTCTGACCCTGCTGCACTGGCTGAACTGGCTGAGTTGTTCTTGGGGTATTGCCATGCATGGTAGTGGCGAGCAGGGCCTGGAGAGCATCTCTCATTCGATGCACACAGCTTGTGGACAATGAGGGATTACTCAATATTGTGTATCATGGCTGGTCTTTCCAAACTCGGGGGTGGTCCGATGCCCTTGCTCCATTAGGCTCCTTTGAAAGAGCGTGACAGAGTGCCAGGTGCTGTACCAGCAGTAGAAAACATGGTGTGTGCCCTGAGCAGTCCACTGCTGTGTATAGCTGGAACAGGACCCCAGTTCCCAACCCCTTCCAGCCTTGGAGAAGTTCAGGTTTGGATCAGCATCCAGGTCCATATTGCAGAGCTCAGACCCTCCCAGATGTTGTGCGGTGTTCCTGTTTGTCATCATACAGCGGCTATATTCCACCCCAGAGAGAGCCGCATGGCAAAGCAGACCCCTGTCGTCTGCAAGCGCCTTTTCTGTGAGCCCCGTGAGGCAGGAGTAGCACCGGGGTGGATGATGCCAAAGACAACCTGTGTATGCCTGAACCTTGCACTCGGAGTTAGGCTCAGTGGGTGTCTATACATGCGTGCTCCAGAGTGGAGAGGGGGTGGGTGCTTTAATTAGAGTGGCTCTGAGAGACCCTTTCAGAGCCCTTCTAATTAAATGATGCCTGCAGCATCATGTATATTCAGCATCCCACACTTCAAAATGGTGGCAGGGGTGCTTTAACTAAAGCCCGTTCGATGAGGTTTAAAGCACCCCTGCTGCCATTTGGAAACTCAGGGACGCTGAATGCACATGATGCAGAGGCTGCTGGAGCGCGCCAATTAGCACGTTCTAGCACACTCCTAGCAGACTTGATTAATTGAGTCTGCTCCGACACGTGCTAATTAGCACGCGTCAGAGCAGAGCTCCGTTGTGTGTATAGGTGCCCGGTGAGCTGTAATGAATTTGGCTTTGTTAGCCATCAACGGGCTCTTCTCCATCCCTTTCCTTGACCCATGGGAGTGATCATCCTTGACCGTGAGGGATTGCCCCCAAATGAATAGGACTTCACCATCACCTGATACCTCCGGGGGCTGCCAAGCTCTTGCGTC
>NW_005843256.1:7873-38306 GCF_000455745.1 Alligator sinensis | reverse complement strand
TGCTGATCTTGTATGGAAAAGGTTTGTAGACTTAAAGAGCAAATAGTTTTCCTCTGGGTTATGCTTGAGCCATCGTCTAGACCTGGCTGCGAAAATCCAGGCCCTGCTGTAGCGCCTCCTTGGGACTGCTCAAAAAAGCAAGGCAAAGGAGTTCATTGTCTGCCGAGTAATTAGCTCTGCTGAACTCTAATAAATGTCTAGGTTCTTGGTTTCATCTGTGCTCAGCTCCATGGGGTTTCTTTTAATGGAGAGTCTGCCCCTGGTTTCAGAGTGCCTTTTCATCCCCTGCCATCCCAATCCATCTCCCAGTTTACTATTTATTTTTCTCAGCAGCCAGAAACATGTCTATGAAGCCAGTGGCATCGATGGGACCAGCTTGGGACTTGAAAATAAACGTTTTCCCTCTGGAAGATTTAGTGTTTGCAGGAGGTACATGGACTAAACCTTCACTTAATTGAAGGAAAATGAAAAGAGACTATCCAATAAAGCAAACCATTATTCACGTGGGATCCCAGAACCGCCCCCAGGAAGTCTCCAGCCTGCTGTCCACCCCTTGGTCATTGCTATTATAAGGATATATGGAGCCTCATTTCTAAGAGTCGTAGCTTTTTAAATGCCCCTGGGGGGCATTGCCTGTAGCTGGGAATAAAGTTGGCACATAGCAGTGAATTGGGACTCCTCAGGGTGTCCCTTCAGCTTCGCTGGCACTCGGGATCGCAAGAGGCAGAGAGCTAGGGAGGTAAATGGGGTCGGGATCGGCCGATAACCTCAGTCCTCTTCCTCTTCAAAGTCTTGGGCTGCAATTCTGGCTCTACAAGGGTCAGTGGGAGTCTAGCCATTGACTTAATGGGGGCCAGGGCTTCCCTCTGGGATGTGATGAGGTGAAATGGGATGAAGAGGATATGGTCAAATTGCAGCCTCTTCTGGGGTGGAGCATGGCCACCTTGGAGCAAGATGGCAGGCGCTGGTTACTCCACGCACTTGCAGCTGTGAAGGGTGATTCGTGCAGATGGCGCCTAGATCATAGTCCATTATTGCATTACATTTGCTGTGAATTGGCCACTTGGGAAAGCAGCAGCAGCCCTCGCTGCCTCGATCCCCGCCGGCCAAGGCAGTGAATGCCAACTGAGGCTGGCCAGGACCCAGCTCCTATCCTCCTGGATTATATCATTATGGGGTGGCTGACAAGGAAGGGGCCTGAGGACAGTCCAGTGAGGAAGCTGGAGTCTTGCACAGTCAGATTGAGCATCTCTTTCGGCAGCGTGGGACAGGGGGAGACATAGAAAACCCACCTAAACATGCTCTATTACTGGCTCAGCCTCCAGCCTTCCCCTGGTGATCGCAAAGGAAGGAGAGAGGAGGTCAAAGCAAATTCACAGCCTGAGGCCCTGACTTCCTGAGCAAAGGCTGGGAAAAGCTTGGGGCACATGGCCAAGGGGTGGGAGGAAATGCGTCAAGCCACTTCGGCAGTTCTGGGGGTAGCAGAGGCCAGGAATAGCACTGCTGGGGAGCGTGCCCCCTTGGTCCTTGGCTGGCAGCGTGAGGACCAAGGGATGGGACTGTTGTAACGGGAGGAGAGCTGAGCAGACATCCAAGCATGTGGAAGAGATGAAGGGATAAGGGGTGGAGGTGAAGCCTGCAGGGCAGATGGGCCAGGTAAAGTTAGACACAGCCTCCAGGCCTTGACACGTGCTTCTGCACGTGGCATTGGGTTCAGGCTGATTCCCAGACAGGAGGTTGCAGAAATTGCTGGGTGCTACCGAGGAGCACCTGAGGTTGATGACAGCTGGCTCCAGGGGCTAGCTTTGCTTACACGCTCGCTGCAGTGGATCCTTTGAGATCCCCTCCTCCTTGCATTTATACTCCAAGGTGACAGCAACGTGTGCTCTTTGCGGGCTGAGGATCTGCAGGAAACGACTGTGTTCAGAGCAGCCTCTGGCTGTTCAGCTCTGTGCGGCCGCTCCCGAGACAGGCAACCTGTTTGATTGCATGGCCAGACAAGCCCCTGGTGAATGGGTTCAAGGTGTGCTTTGTTTTGTTTCACTTGGCTTCAAGCAGTTACTTATCTAATTCTTAGGAACCAGGACTGTTATGAAAGAAGCTCGCATGCTGGGGGAGTGTGCAGGACACACATGGGCATCTTTCCAGGCATGCGTCCTCCTATGTAGAGGTGCATTTTATATGTATAACAGACTTGACTTGCCGGGGCTTGTCTGCATAGTTGAGTATGTGGGTATGTGTTGCGGTGTTTGTAACATATATTGTGTAGCTGCACCTCTATTCTGCGTGCATGTGTGTGTGGTGCTGCAGCTGTATTATTTGTGTGTGCATGTATGAGAGACGTCCTATGGTTTGTGTTTGCACATGTGTGCGTGCATTCAGGTGGCAGCTGTATTTGCTTGTGATTTTCTAGGTGCGTGAGTGGGGCTGTGTGTTGCTGTAGCTACATGCACACAGTGGGTTGGGACGTGGTATGGAGTATGTGCATTTAAAAGACAAGCCCGTTTGTCCTCCTTGGACTGTCTCAGGATTACCGTGATCCTGGACTCTGCGCCATACAGCACTTCTGCTGACTGTGCCTCCTCAGGAAGCCTAATGCAAGTGTGGGGAGAGAGGCACCAAAGTGAAAGTTAGTTAAATTCTGGCTTCTCCATTGTGGTGCTCCAGTGACCTTTGCTGAACCTGCTGCTCCTGCAAAAATGAGAACGATTTCTCATCTGAAGTGTGGGAGCTCAGAGCCTGTCATTTGGTTCGAGGCTGATGCCTAAATGCCTCGCGGTACCTTTCCAGCATCTGTAGGCCAAGAAAACAGAGTCGGAGTGGGTGAAGGGGCCCTGCTGAGTGCAGCAGGAGTGTTTGGGCAGAACAACTGGGGAGCAATATATGCAAGGCAGTGGAGCCTCTTATCCTCACCAGGCCTGTCTTTGCTCTCATGATTGGCTTTGTTCCCTGACGGTCTTGCTAGATTTCCACCTTGCCACAGCTGGTGGTTTGGTTGCTGGCTGGAGACAGAGAGATAAAAAGCATGCACGCCTTTAACCAGGGCAGCCTGCATGGATGTCCATGAGCAATGACCCAGGGAAGGCAGAGTGCCAGCGACACGCCGCGCTACATCGTGATGCTGCTGCACGAGCCGCTCCGATCAGGGCTGCAGCGATGGGTGGCTCGTCTTGGGATAGCAGGGTCGTGTCTTCACAGGCTCCTGTCCTTCTAGCCAGACTTGGACCCAGCGGTATGCGCCGTGTCTCGATTTGTTATCAGATATTATAGGTCCCAGAGACTAATCAAAGGCTGAAGAGCCACGATCAGCAGGTGGAAGTCCAGAGAGGGATTTTGCTCAAGGTCCATCATGCTGCCGCGGTGGCCTAAACAGACACAGGAGCTGAGTTTGAACCCTGCAGGTTAAGGGTGAAGCCTGGGGGTGTGGGGATACTGGCTCCCCAGACCTGGCACCCTGTAAAGTATAGCCACCTCTAGGCAGGATTGTGCTGGCTCCTGGACCAGCCCTTCATCCTCAGGGCACTGAATTGGCGCTGAGCACAGCAGAGAGGTCAGTGCTTAGAAACTAAGGCTTGCAGAAGTCAGAGATTGAGAAATTGTATTGCCTTGCCCTTCATCGAGTACAGTATGTGGGTGCCTTGTCCAGCCTAGCCGAAGGTGACTGGTGAGATGGAGACTCTTCCCTGTTGTGATGGACCTTGCTGTCCCTGTGGGTCAAAGGAAATGATTGATATTCTTCTTTTGGGCAGCCGCGCTCTTGCAGCTCCCTGCTTTCCTGCTGCTTCTCGTTGAGCTCTGGGTAGGTGGACTCCTCTCACTCCTGCTCCAACCGGCGCGGGGGGGGAGCCTGGACTAACTTCTCAGTAGCTGGGGTCAGCACGGGGCAGGAGAAATGTTAGAGAGCAACCAATTTATTCATTTAGCATTCAGAGCAGTGTCTTCTGGGTTCTCGAGCTGTATATACCCAGTGCATAACAACAGCACCGGGCCACCGGGGCTGGAGAGAGAGGGCCGTACCTTTAACCCAGGCGCGCGTGGTGCGATGCATGGATATGTCCAATTTGCTTCATGCAGCACACACCGCTGAAAACGGGTCTGAGAGGTTGAGAGAGCCGAGGTATTTGGCAGTGAGCGCTGGGGAAGGATCTGCGTGTGCGTGCGTGTGCAGAGGACAGAAAGTCATCCTGTTTTGAGCAGTGCACATACGAGAAAGGCTATGAAGATTTTCCACTCAATGGTGTCTTGCTGTTTCCAATCAGCAGCTAGGCTGGGCAGTGACCCAGGTCTCCCGAATCCTTGGCTGGTCCGCTAAAACAGGACCGATCTTCCTCTCTAATCCAAAATCCCCAGGCAGACCAGGCTCAGCATCGTACCATCCATGCAGAGAACTTTCTCCCTGAAAACCAGCAGAAGTTATTTTTTTCCCCAGCGGTTGCCACTGTGTCTAAAGTATGTGACAAGCTCTTTAGTTTAATACCCAAAAGGATGCAGCCACACCCCCCTAGTGGCGCTAACAACATAATGTAAAAAGAAATTAATCCATCTGCTAAACCTCAACATGTCATCAGATAATTATCAGCGCCATATAATCTCCTCCAAGGAAGATCTTATTATATTAAAAAGAAATTGGCCTGCACTTTAGCTGCAAGAATAACAATGTGCTCTTTAAACAAGATTTCACGTCTCGGCCTTAAAGCATCCGCTGATTTGCCATAAGCAGCTTTTTGGCTGGGAAGATTCAATTTTTCTTTTTTTAAAACTATGATTCGTTTGTTTTTCCACGAGTTTGTGCCTGGGTGTTTTTCAGCGGTATTGTCTTGAGCTGTTTAAGAGTCTTTTAAAATTCAGGCAGCTGTACTTAGCACAGTTATCGGAGTTCACAGATTAACCGTAGGGATGAGCAAACCTGCTCTGAGTTTAGTAGCAGCTGATTTAATTTCACCCGGTTCTCGGCTGTTACCGTGGACCTGAACAAAAGTTGCAGTGCTCCAAAAGGGGTTCATTTGCTAATCCAGCCTGCTCGGAGGTCACGGCCCTAACCTTAGGGTCTGAGCCAGTGAGGGTTTCATGATGTAGTGGAGAGGCAGCCTTGCATACGGGATAGACCACTGCACCTGTTGCAGAGGAGACCTAGATTTGTTCCCCATCTCTGCTTAATGATGTTGGGCAGGTCACTCCCTTTTCTGTGCCTCAGTTTCCCTGCCTCTGAGAATGAGACTGAGGATTCAGCCCTCCTTTGTAAAGGGCTTCGAGCTCCACGGATGCAAAGCAATAGGTGGTACTATTGAAATCTCGTTTCAATTGCCTGTAAGCGATGCCTCTCTTGAGCACCGGTTCCCAAACCTGGACCACCGCCGGTCTGTAAGGTGCTAGGGAAGTGTCCACAGGTTGCACTGGGCTGCGGGCACCTTTCATCGTGCTCTCACAAGTTTGATGCTCTGGGGGCATTATGATCTGTGGGGAATCCCTTGGTCCAGAGCACTTGGAAAGGCCTCTGCCGTACAACACGTTCGGGTAGCGTGCTCGGTCTGATTCCAGTCTCCGTTAAACCCAGCGAAAGTAAAGCTCTACAACAAAACAAGTCACCATTTTCCACATCCATTCGGTACTATCACATCAACCCCGGTCAGGGAAGGAAGCTCCTCCACTCTTCTTATTTAAACAGTGTTTCTGTACCTCCCTAAATTCACACCCCTGGACGCAGCCAGCAGGACCGTGGTGCCGAAAGACTCCAGCTGGAATCGGGGCCACGTCCTGCTGGGTTCCTGTACCAACCTAGCAAAAGCAATACCTCCAGTGTGGCCATTAGAGATGGGAAACTGAGGCAGAGATGTGCAGGATTGCAGTGGGCATCACACCAGATCCAGAAACTGAGCCAAGATCACCAAGGCGCGAAACGCCAGCCTGGTCGCTAGGACAAAGCCATACCTTTTCTCTGGCACCTCTCATTAAAGGCAAGCAAAAAACCCCACAGCCCTCATCTCTTTCAGTTCATGAGCAACGTTTAATTGAATTGAATTGAATTGAATCACAACCCCCTTTCCTTCTCAGAAGCTGAGGTGTTCAAGAAGAGATTAGACAGGCACCTAGCTGGGGTTATTTAACCCCAGCGCTCTTTCTTGCCCAGGGCAGGGGGTCAGGCTCGATGATCTCCAAGGTCCCTATCGGCTCTAGAAATCTATGAAATCTGTGAAGTTGGGGAAACATTAGTCCCATTTAGCAGAAGGATGGATGGAGTCGCAGGGACCCTAAGGCTCAGAAAACACAGTCATGCCGGAGAAGAGCCCAGGAGTCCTCCCTGCCGGTGCCATCCTCCAACACCGCTGCCAGGTCTCAGCCGATCCCTTTGCAGCTCTGGCAGAAATCCCCTCCCCTCATCAACCCAGAAGCAGCGCTGAGCAATCAGCCAAGTGCATTGTGTTTTGCTTGATTTAGTGTTTGTTTTTTCCTGAAGCATAAGCCCGAGGCGACTGCCAGAAGCAAGATACCAGTCTGGAAGGATACTTGGTCCGATGTGGCATCACGAGCCTTGCGTTCCCCTGCCAGCAGTGCTTATGCTGATCACAGTTAATGGACCAGGGGCTGCTCTTTGCATGGAGAGGCACTAGAAATAATCTCAATTAAAAGGGAGTGTTGAGCAGAAGCTCCTGACCGGGAATGCGAAGTGACAGGCCAAGCGTGGGCCGAGGAGCCCTACACAGGTTGCGTTAAGTGATGCTAATACGGTAATTGCAGTCTGGATTCCTTCGAGGCAGCTCTCCTCAATGATCCATGCACAGAGCAATTCCTCGCTAGCCCCGGGCTGGGAGCCGGAGAAGAGGGCCATTGCTGGTGGTGTCTCGCCTTGCAATGCTTTGTCCTAGGTTCTCCATTTTTTGCACCCTCCAGAAAGACACCACAGCAAGGAACTGGGACGTTTCTATTACATTTTATTCCATGGAGGCTCTTGAACGGCATGTGTCAGTCCGGCGTCTGAGCACTTTTTCATACTGCATTAAGTATGTAACAGGAAGGTTGGGTCTAAAACCTTGCTTAGGGCAGGACCATCCCTTTCTAAACCCCTTCAACCAAGTGTCCGTCTAACCTGCTCTTAAACATTTCCAGCGTCTGAAATTCCACCGCCGCTCAAAGAAATCCAGTTCCCAATTGGTCCCAGATAGCCCGACCTCTTGAAAACCTCCAATGAAGGAGGTCCCGCTGTTTATTCCTTAGCTGACGCTTGGGACACTTTCGTGGTTAAGATCTGTCACGCGCTTGTTCTCTCATCCCGTCTCCGTGGGGAGGCGTCCCACCACAGAGCACCTTCTTTCCTAGGCTTTGTTTCAAGCATACGTGTTGTGTGCGTGTGTTCGAGAAGGCAGGTCTAGGGGACTCCGCCTGACATTTGCAGAGAGCGGTGGTGGCATGTGATGGCCCTGAGCTCCTGGAGGAGTTTGTCACCTTCCCTGGCATTGGAGGATCCACAAAGAAGGAACATAAGTAGGGCGACTCCTTAGCAGGGTTTTTCGGTAGCAGCTCAACGAGGGCCATCCGGGCTGGCTATGAGCAGTGAGATTAGCAGCTGGAGGGAGTTGACTTGGATGCTTCTAAACAGCTCTGCCAAGTCCTGTGGCCACGGGTGATTTTAGCAATTGGTGAGCAGCCAGGGGAGCAGGCAAATCAGTGCACCATCTCTGCACCAAGCCATGCAAGGCATTATAAGCTGTGTCCCAGGCAGGCTGCGCTGCTCTGTTGCCATGCCTGGCCTTGTTGCATGGTACCTGGGGTTTGTGCTAGAGGCTGCCCATAAGGCCTTCATGCTAAGGAAGGAAAGAGATTGTTTGGAGGTAATAACTAGGATGGGCAGCGGCTGTCTAAGGGGCGATTTGTGCTGAAAAATGCTTTGCCCTGCCTGAGTGCCAAGTACTCCTTGGTGGATGCCAGCCAGTGCCACTTCTAGGAGGCTCCAGCCTTTCGAGCTGTGTACAGGCGTCCCTAAGCCCTCCAGCTCTCCTGAGAGGCAGGGGGATCCTGTCCTTAGACACTGCCAGGGGAAGGTATCCTAACCCGTGGGGGCCAAGCATACCATAAATCAGATCTGCACCCTCCCCAAGTGCCACTCCCATTCCTTTCCACTGCCTGATCCGCTGCTCTGCTTTCAGCTCCCTTCCCTGCGCTTCCTGTCCATTGTTGCTCTCCTTTCTGTTCCCTGCCCTATGCTCCCCTGCCTGGTTTGCAGCTCTGCTTTCTGCTCCCTGCTCTATCTGCCACTGTATACCTGTCCCCTCCCTGGTCTGCCACGTGCCACATGCAGAGGCTGCCTCATGTCTCCGGGTGGCCACTGCCGACCTAAACGGTGACTCTCACTCGCCCCGTTTCCAGCCAGTTATAGGCATCCAGAGCTCGCAGACATGGCAGGACTATAGGTGGGATGTGGTTTGAGAGTTTGAGCGCAGCATTAGGAAAGCCATACTCTCTGGCTGTGGGGGTGGCTGGGGATTCAGTTCTGCTTTGCAAGGAAGGCGAGGTCTCTAGATCCATGCTAAGTATTGTGGGCTATTGATTTTTCTGATCTCTCTGGACAGTACAAAAGGTTCTTTTACTTTGAAACAGCAGATCACAGGAAGCTGAAGCCCTCGAGCTATTCAGAGGATGGGGCCATGTTGGCTCCCCACCCTGCTCCCTGCAGTATGCCTCAGCTTGCTCTGGGTGGGCTCTTGAAGGACAAGAGGAAAAATTGGCTCCTTGCACCATAAAACCTGGCAGCATCTCTATTCCCATTGCTGTAGTGAGCCAGCTGCTCTGGGGCCGGGCAGCATATAGGAAGTGAGTGCTGTGGTTGGCATGAACAGCGTTTGTGCTCTCTGGGTGGGGTCCTCCTTTCCCAGGGGAGGGACATCAGTCTCCAGGTATGTAGGAGGCCTCTGGTCCTGGGGGGATGTTAGGCTATGCTGCACTTTCAGTTCAACTTTCCCATAATAGCAACTTGGTACCCACCCCCTTACCCTTGCCCCTAGCCCTTCCTTGTACCCCACAGCGATGTTTGGCCAGATGTCAAAGCTCTTGGGGACAAAAGCTGATTGTTGTGGGGAGCTCAGTGAGCAATGCAAGGCACCCTAAATGAATGGGCCCTGTGGTGCTCAGGCACCTGTCTGGGTTTAGCTCCAGTGAATGCCAGGGTGAACGCTTTGCAAAACACAAAACCAGAGCTCCCAGCTTTGCGCCAGGTGGAAGTCTCTGCCTGCCCACTCTCTTGAGGGGAGGAAGGGACCCTCACTTAGTCAGGGGCCAAGCCTAGCCAGGAGATTGTGTTGGGGAAGGGGGGATCTGTATAATAATTCAGTTGAGCAAAAGGACTGTTGCATTCCCTGGAAAAGCCTGACGTTCTTTCTGACAGGGAGAGCAAGAGGGCTGAATCGATTTGTGAAGGCAAAGAGTGCTGCAGTTCAGGCTGTCAGGAGCCTTCATCCCCAGTGCACGGCAAGGAGCCTAATCCCTTTTGCACAGGTGAATTCCCTTCTGCATAGCTGAAAAGCCGACTTTGACTCGCTTGGGGAACTCATGGGCAGGATCCCCTGGGAAGCCAGACTGTGGGGGAGAGGAGTCCAAGAGAGCTGGTTGCATTTTAAAACAAAACCTTACTGAGGGTGCAGGAACAGATCATCCCGCTGCATAGGAAGACTAGCAAGTATGGCAAGAGACCAGCTTGGCTTAGCAGGGATCTCTTCAGTATACTAAATCACAAAAAGGAAGCTTATAAGAAGTGGAAACTTGGGCAAACAATTAGGGAGGACTATGAGAGTATTGCTCAGGCATGCAGGGATGAAGTCAGGGAGGCCAGAGCGCAATTGGAGTTGCAGCTAGCAAGGGATGTGAAGGGTAGCAAGAAGGGTTTCTACAAGCATGTCAGCAACAAGAAGAAGGTCAGGGAAAGTGTGGGTTCCTTACTGAATGGGGGGTGCAACCTAGTGACAGAGGATGTAGAAAAGGCTGAAGTGCTTAATGCCTTTTTCACCTCAGTCTTCAAAGGCAAGATCCACTCCCAGACTCCTGCACCAGACAGTGCAGTTTGGGGAGTAGGTGAGCAGACAACAATGGTGAAAGAACAGGTTAGGGACTATTTAGAACAGCTGGACATGGACAAGTCCATGGGGCTGGAGGGGATGCACCTGAGGGTGCTGAGGGATTTGGCTGGTGGGATTGCAGAGCCACTGGCCATCATCTCTGAAAACTCATGGCTATCCTGAGCGGTCCCAGATGACTTGAAAAGGGCAAACATAGTGCCCATATTTAAGAAAAGGGAAGAAGGAGAATCCAGGGAACTACAGACTGGGCAGCATCATCTCAGTCCCTGGAAAAATCATGGAGCAGGACCTCAAGGAATCCATTTCTAAACACCTGGAGGAGAAGAAGGTGATCAGGAAGCATCAGCATGGATTCACCAGGGGCAAGTCATGCCTGACCAACCTGATTGTTTTCTATGACGAGGTGACGGGCTCTGTGGATGCGGGGAGCCCAGTGAATGTGATATACCTTGACTTTAGCAAGGCTTTTGATACAGTCTCCCACAACATTCTTGCAGGCAAGCTAAGGAAGTACGGGCTGGATGAACGGATTGTAAGGTGGAAAAAAAAACTGGCTGGAGCATTGGGCTCAGAGGGTGGTAATCAGTGGCTCGGTGTCTAGTTGGCAGCCAGTATCAAGTGGAGTGCCCCAGGGGTCGGTCTTGGAGTTGATTTTGTTCAATGTCTTCATCAGCGACCTGGAAAATGGCGGAGTGCACTCTCAGCAAGTTTGCAGATGACACAAAACTGGGGGGGATTAGTAGATAGACTGGAGGGCAGGGCTAGGATTCAGAGTGACTTAGACAAATTGGAGGATTGGGCCAAAGGAAATCTCATGAGGTTCAACAAGGACAAGTGCCAAGTCCTGCACTTAGGATGGGACGGAGTAATCCCATGCACCGGTGCAGACTGGGGCTGACTGGCTGGGCAGAAAAGGACCCAGGGGTGACAGGGGACAATAAGCTAAATATGAGCCAGCAGTGTGCCCTTGTTGCCAAGAAGGCCTGTAGCATCCTGGGCTGCATTAGTAGGAGCATTGCCAGCAGATCAAGGGGAAGTGATTATTTCACTCCATTCAGCACTGGTGAGACCACATCTGGATATTTTCGGGCCTCCCACTACAGAAAGGATGGGGAGAAATTGGAGAGAGTCCAGCAGAGAGCAACGAAAATAGTTGAGGGCACATGACTGGTGAGGAGAGGCTGAGGGAACTGGGCTTATTTAGTCTAGAGAAGGGAAGATTGAGAGAGGATTTAATAGCAGCCTTCAGCTACAGGCAACCCCCACTTAGTGCTCTTAATTGGTTCCTGATAACTGAGCATTAAGCGAAAGGAGCATTAAGCAAAACTAAAAGCATTTGACGACTCTGGATGGCGACTGCAAGTGGTTTTGATGACCCAAGATGGTGACCGTGAGCGTTATGGTGAAAGTTGCTGAGCGCTACGTGGAATCAGGTATCAATTTAAAACGAGCATTATAGCAAAATAGCGCTAAGCGAAACAGCGTTAAGTGGGGGTAGCTTGTACCTGCAGCGGGGTTGCAAAGAGGATGGAGCTGGACTGTTCTCAGCGGGTGCAGATGGCAGAACAAGGAGTGATGGGCTCACATTGCAGCAAGGGAGGTTTAGGTTGGATATTAGGAAAAACTTTCTCATGAGGATGGTAGTAAAACACTGGAACAGGTTACCTAGAGAGGTGGTGGACTCTCCATCCTTGGAGGTTTTTAAGACCTAACAAGACAAAGCCTTGGCCGGGATGATGTAGCTGGGGCTCGTCCTGCTTTGAGCAGGGGGATGGACTAGATGTGACCTCCGGAGGTCCCTTCCAGCCCTCATTTTTCTATGACTCTCTGAATTCACATTTGCACCCTCTTCTTTTCCTGTTTCCTTCTGAACACAGGTCCTGAGTATCTCTCCCCGCACCTCCCCCTTTGCAAACTCCTTATGCCCAGCAAATACAAGTTACCTTGCAGTGGCACGCATGTCCGTCCTTTAACGCTTCAATTACCAGGGTCACCGCTGTCCTGGCTGTGTCACTGGGCTGTATTATACATACCGCATGAGATGGTCCACAGGTAACTTAATTCCTTGAGATCACTGGATTTCTATTTTTGGGGGTGTGCACCATAGACGCCTTTCCCCTGCTTTCTGGCCAGTGTGGAAAGGCATGACTGTGCTTCCAAGAATCTGCTTTGAGGTCTGAATGACTCATTTAAATTTAAGGAAAACTGCCAAAAAGAATAAACATTAAATCTCCAGGATAAAGGGCACAGTGTGTGTATCTCATCTCTCAGAGGCTGCAGCAGCTTGGAGAACCAAATGGCTGCTTTGGGGATTTTCAAAGCGCTCTTAGGCACATGGGTTGTGTTCCTAAATCAGTTAGGCTACTGAATATCCTTCCTACCAACTTTGCAGGCACGCATCTTAAAACTATAAAAGTTTGAGACACAAAAAACAAGTGCTGCATTTTCAAGATGAGCTAGTTGAAAATTTCCAGGAGGAAGGGAATGCCTCCGTGGGAATGTATCTACGTTAAATGCAATTTAATTGTAAAAAACAGAATTCAGATGAATTGTTTCAGTGATGGTGAAATGGTGTTTCAGCATTTTCAGGCATTTTTATGTGACTTTTTTGGCTGCAAAATGTCCTCTGTACTCTTGCTATCTTATCTTTTTAACAAATCGGAATTGCAATGGAAACTGTGATCGAAATGAAACGGTTTGATTGACCCCCATATCGTATTTCTTCTAAAAATGTCATTTCATTGGAAACGCTGGAAGTTGACCCTTTGCTCTGACTTGGAAAGTAAATAAGAGCAAATCTCTAAATTGAGGCATTTCCTAGAAAGCCAAGATTGTTACGCAGACAGCTCCACTTGCAAGCTGCCCATCCCAAACGCCCCTCCTTTCTCCCCTTGAGTTGACCAACTCCTTTACACTTACAGTAATGATTCAATTCACAGCCCCTTTGTGCAGATGTCAGGGTGTGTGTGTTTTTGTGCCCTCTCACACAGCCATGAAGGGAAGCATGATCTGGCTCGTCGTGTCATTAAATGTTTCCAGAAGAATGATCAGAGATCTGAGCGCTAGTTTTCATAAAAAGCATAAAGGGCTCCCAGAGACTATCAAGATTTTTCAGCTTTTCTTTTCCTTCCTATGGAGCTTTTCAAGTGGTAAACCAGGGTGCGTATCATTTCCAAGCCGGAGGAGGAAGCACAGCTCTTTAAAGAAGGGCAGTGCCGCGCTTTGCCGTAATTAAAGCAAGGAGTACGATGTTGTGTTCACGTACGGTCATTATAATGTCTTTATAAAATGCAGCTGCCAGCCGTCAGATTTGAGCCTAATCTCCCTGGGCAAGTGAGGTCAGCTCACCTCGCCAAATGTTCTCGAGCAGGGAGCGAATCTGCGCTGCCTTCGTTATTGCTCCAGCTTTTTTTAATCTTTGGGTAGCTGAGGTTGCACTCTTCCCCAGCGCGTGCTGGTGAGAACTGGGAGCAGCTCAGTGGAGCCAATGCAGATGCCGAGGGGGAGGCTGCCGGAGTCAGTCCCGCGGTTTCTGAAAGGCAGCAGGTCTCTGCAAAGAGAGTTATTAGCTCTGGGTCTGGCTTCCACCAGAGGCAAAGGAAAACACCATTGGTTTTTAAAGAGGGTAGGGACCAATATCCTTTGCAACGGATTGGGGGAAAAGGAAATCTGGTTCTGTGTAGTGGTAATGACAGTGGGTGTGATTTCAGCTCAGGTTGAGCTGCCCCATCCAGCTTTGCCTACTTAGCTCAGGTACTGCCGGCTGCCTTGCTGCACTTGGTGTGGGCTACCCCTCCATACGTGGGTTTTATGTGCTGCGGCAGCTCCAGCGCTACCAGTGTTTGCACTGGTTAGTTTAAAGCTAGCTCCGGTATTTGGCGTGGGCTGCAGCTGCATCTGCACGGCAGGGCTGGGATGAGGGTGGATTGAAACTTTGCCCAGGTGTGGTGAGAGTTGGAGCTGGGGTTTCAGTTTTGGTCACCGAGAAGGCTAAATGCACCAGGGGAAAAGCCAGCCCTTTGAAGAACAACAGGAGCCAAGCGTTACCCATTCTGTTGGGTCTGACCAACCTCCCCGCTCCTCCACCCCTGAAACTAGCCCCCAGTCCCTTTTAAGAAATATTCCTCTCCAGACGCGAAGGGTTGAGGGCCTGCTCCAAAATGACTGAAGTCAGCAAGAGGCTTTCCATTACCTACAGCGGGCTTTTGATCAGGCTCCCGAGAGCTTCTCCTGTAGCTCTCATTAATTATTCAGCTTTATTAACTTCTAATTAACATGGCCATAGATCACGGTGTATGCCTATTTATCGATGTAGTGCTGCCGGCAGCCTCGCAATGACTCTCTCTGCCCCCTGCATTGTTTGCTGGCAGGGTTTCCTGGGCAAAGTGCAAGCTTGAAGTGGGTTTTGACAATCTGCTTAACGGAGGCCAAGCTGCAGAAGCCGGGCCCTGCCATCCCCTCTGCAATTATGCTGTAGTTAGGGCCAGGGTCACGGGAGCCGGAGCATCGGGCATGTTTTCGCCACGCTCTGAAGAGCACTGCCTTCTGGATTCAAGTTCACTTGTTTGCTGGGTTGTCCCATCCCTGCTGTCAGCTGACATCCCGAAAGCTTAGAGAGTGATGCCTCTTCCCCTTGCATCTCAGCTCGAGACTCCCACTGGGATCCCTGTGGCAGGAGCGTAGGAAATACTGAGCTGAGCTACTGCACCTCCTCCCAAGGGGAAACCTCCGAGTGCTGCGGGGATCGGTACCCTGATCCTTAGGACTCCAGGAGCCCTGGGAGGCAATGAAGCATCACGACCGGTTGGAAAACAGGGGGATAGTTTTCTGTTTTCGGTGGAGCAGAGGCTGGAAGGTGGTTGGCGATGGAAGGGAGTCAGTGATGGCTGCATTAAATGCTGCAGCTACTGCTAAGCCTGTCTCGGCTGCTGTATCCAGATCTGGCACACATCCACATCCAGCCTGGAGGGCAAAGTGCATTTGACACCCGTAACTTAGATGGTCTGTAAAATGATCATTTGATAGAGTAAGGAAACTTCGACTCAGAGGCATAGTGACTTGCCTAAGGCCATACAAGAAGTCAGAGGATTGACCCAGCAGTCCCGTCCATAGCTATGCACAGGTTTCTTGATGAGCCTGGCAGTGGTGAGGGGGCTATGCAAGCCTACACCAATGAGGCAAGGTGAAGCCCCTGGTCCAGCTGGGCATGTTTAAAATCAGATCGGAGCCCAAACTTTTCCAGAGCTCAGCGTAGTTCGGGACATTGCAGATACGAACTCAGATCTGAACACTGAACCCGTCTTTGTGCCCAGCCTGCAAGCAGAGGAACGTGAAGCCCAGTCTCAGGCGAGATGGGTGAGGCGTAGGCATGCTCTGAGCCAGCTTGCGCTGGTTTTTGGAACGAGGGGGGAACCATACGGTGCTAATTTGTTGCAGGTAGCTTTGATCCAAACCCTGGCAGATCTCCGTCCACGCCGCCCAGTTTTGCTAAGGACTGGGAGGGTCATTCAAACCGCAAAGTTTAGCGGTGCGTGTCTGTACAAACTGGAGGTGGAGGAGCGTTTACGCAGCAATTTGGTAGCCCCGTCAGCTGCGGTTTGCTTGGTAAACCTCAACTCCCCATGCTTATTCTAACTGCTCGTCCTAGCTCACCAACCTGCGCACAGCGCTTCGGGGAAGGAAGTGCCAGTCTCACACTGTCCCCATTAGTCTTATAATGTTTGTCTGGTAAGCCTGCCTGAGACTGATAAATGCCGACCGCTGTAGGAGCTGGGTCATACAGACATATAGGTTTCCTTATTTCTGTCCAAGGAGGAATGGGGTTTGGATTCAAAAGCTTCTTGCCAGGCTCTGGAGAGAGGTAGAGATGAAGTCCCTTGCAGATGTTTCCTACATGCTCTGCATCCCTGGTGCATTTAGGACCCTTAGTGTCCCCAATGGCTGCTGTTCCCCCTCTGCTTTGCCTTCCCACCTGCTTGTCACAGCTGTTTCTTATAGGGGTGTCACCCGGGGTAGCTCCCTGGGGCTCCGGGTGCTCAGCATTTCTCCTGTCACCGTTATCTTCATCAGGAGGGGGTCATTGTTGCAATGGGTGAATCACCCCCCATCCATCCCCAGCAGCTGCTGCTGTGAAGTCAGGCTATCTATCAGCTCTACCTGTCCTCGGCCTTCTCATCCTTCCTTCCCTCTATCACCAGTGTGCCCAAGACTGCATTTCAAGAGGCAGAGAGTGAGCTTGCCCCCCTTTTCACTGCACACCCATTTCTCCAGAGCTGCTTTGATTTAAAACAGCACATTTGGCAGGCGATCAGTCCATAAAATATTCTAATCACTGATGGGGTTTTAAATTAATCATGTAATGAGGGCATCTCTTTTTTTTTTTTTTTTATTTGTCTTGGTTGCGGCTGGGCTCGCTAGTAGTCAGGTGGCCCAGGGAAACAAGGTGTGTAAAGATTGGATTCCTATTTCACGGCCAGATCTAGTGTCCTTTGCTCCCCGCACGTGCTTTGCAGAGTGTGAACATGCTGCCTACTCCGGCAGGAGACTTCCCTGGTAGGTGTCGAGCTGGCTGCGAGTTCCCCGGGGAGCTCATCTGTTTGTGTTTGCAAGGATAGACATGGCAGGGTTGTTTGGACAGATCCTGAGATGCGCTAATTAGAAGTTAAAGATCCACTTTCCAGCACGAGACGTGAATGCATTAGAGCGGGGAGCGCTTTCTAATACGCTGCCTTTTGCAAACCTCACGCCGCATTTAAACCCATGGTGCTGCTTTCATCCGTGCCACTAAAATCATTCCAGGGACAAACACCAATGGGGGATAATAAGTAATTTAACTGGAATTATTGGCGAGAGAGGGAGACCGCACAAGACGAGCGTTTACGGAGCAGACTGTAATTGTTCCGAGATTGGGGCCTGATGCCTGTTTATCTATTCTGTTCATCTCTCTACTGCATCTGTCCTTCTGCTCTATCAGCTGCCCGTTAGCCCATTATTTAGCTACTGTTTCTTCCTATTCGCCAGCTACTTTGTCAAGTCATTGTTTTTGCATAAGTTGGATGCAGTCAAGGAGATAGATGCTAGCCAGGGCCAGATTTTGATTGAGTATGTTCTAGTGACATATGGAGTAACTTTTGCTGACGGGAATGGAGCTCTTACGAATACCTGCTACCAGGCCGGTCAGCAGAATTTGGCCCAGCATGGAGCTGATCTGTCACCAGCAGGTCCAGTGGAGATCAGCTGCCTGGTCTGCAGGATGGCTGTGCTGCAGCGGTTCGGTGGCTGGCTGGAAATCGGAGCTGGATTTCGGTCCCAGCAGTGCCAGCGATGTAGTGGGTAACCTTGGGCAGCCACTTCCCCTCGCCTTTCCAAAGCTGTGTAGGTATCGGCCTCCCATGTTAGCTAGGTGCCACGAGGTTTTACAGGTGACTATACAAGCACAAAGCGGTGGTAGTGCTATAGCTTCCCAGTATCAGCATCCCATGTTAGCCAAGTGCCACGAGGTTTTACAGGTGACTATACAAGCACAAAGCGGTGGTAGTGCTATAGCTTCCCAGTATCAGCATCCCATGTTAGCCAAGTGCCACGAGGTTTTACAGGTGACTATACAAGCACAAAGCGGTGGTAGTGCTATAGCTTCCCAGTATCAGCATCCCATGTTAGCCAAGTGCCACGAGGTTTTACAGGTGACTATACAAGCACAAAGCGGTGGTAGTGCTATAGCTTCCCAGTATCAGCATCCCATGTTAGCCAAGTGCCACGAGGTTTTACAGGTGACTATACAAGCACAAAGCGGTGGTAGTGCTATAGCTTCCCAGTATCAGCATCCCATGTTAGCCAAGTGCCACGAGGTTTTACAGGTGACTATACAAGCACAAAGCGGTGGTAGTGCTATAGCTTCCCAGTATCAGCATCCCATGTTAGCCAAGTGCCACGAGGTTTTACAGGTGACTATACAAGCACAAAGCGGTGGTAGTGCTATAGCTTCCCAGTATCAGCATCCCATGTTAGCCAAGTGCCACGAGGTTTTACAGGTGACTATACAAGCACAAAGCGGTGGTAGTGCTATAGCTTCCCAGTATCAGCATCCCATGTTAGCCAAGTGCCACGAGGTTTTACAGGTGACTATACAAGCACAAAGCGGTGGTAGTGCTATAGCTTCCCAGTATCAGCATCCCATGTTAGCCAAGTGCCACGAGGTTTTACAGGTGACTATACAAGCACAAAGCGGTGGTAGTGCTATAGCTTCCCAGTATCAGCATCCCATGTTAGCCAAGTGCCACGAGGTTTTACAGGTGACTATACAAGCACAAAGCGGTGGTAGTGCTATAGCTTCCCAGTATCAGCATCCCATGTTAGCCAAGTGCCACGAGGTTTTACAGGTGACTATACAAGCACAAAGCGGTGGTAGTGCTATAGCTTCCCAGTATCAGCATCCCATGTTAGCCAAGTGCCACGAGGTTTTACAGGTGACTATACAAGCACAAAGCGGTGGTAGTGCTATAGCTTCCCAGTATCAGCATCCCATGTTAGCCAAGTGCCACGAGGTTTTACAGGTGACTATACAAGCACAAAGCGGTGGTAGTGCTATAGCTTCCCAGTATCAGCATCCCATGTTAGCCAAGTGCCACGAGGTTTTACAGGTGACTATACAAGCACAAAGCGGTGGTAGTGCTATAGCTTCCCAGTATCAGCATCCCATGTTAGCCAAGTGCCACGAGGTTTTACAGGTGACTATACAAGCACAAAGCGGTGGTAGTGCTATAGCTTCCCATTATCCATCTAATGGCCCTACCCATCTATCATCCATCTGCTGCGCCCCAGACCTATTATCTATCATCTATTGTATCTATCTATCTATTGTGAGTGCATATTTATCATCCCTCTACTGTACATATCCATCATCCACCTGTTGTATTCACTTACTCTCTTATCTATCCATCTACGGTGTCTCTCCATTTCCTGCATTTGCCTCTGATTTGCTAACTTTCTACCTGGCAACTAGTAGTTCTCCTCATCTGGACTTGGTTGCTCATTTAGATGCCATTTACCTATTCACTGTTGGTTTTGCATATTAAAATCTCTGTCCATCTTCACTTAGCTAATGGATATATTTATTGGATCTCATTTTATAATAGGACATTAATTAAAGTAGAGCTATAATGGGCTCCATTTGGTATTACACGCTGCATGTTGCATTCACAAGAGGCCCTACTCCTAATGTTTTATTCCTGTGGAAAAACTAAAGGAATCAGGCATCTTTTCACCCTGGTCTTAAAGCCCAACCATCTTGCTAACATAACGCAAGGTTTGGCTAATGAGTCGAGTGTATCTCCAGATCTGTTACGGAAAACTCCCTCTAGTCAATCTGGCGGGAGCATACATGCTATGTGCAAAGAATAATGAAACGAAATTAAGGAGATGTATTGATGTGTCTTTGTAAACTAAAGAAAACACAGGCCCCAGAGGCCTCTGGGAAGCTTGAGCTTGAGTATTCTTTAAGCTTCCATGGATTTTTGTGTGTGTGTCGAAAATATCGTTAACCCCCGAGGAAATGTAGTGCATGGGATCAATGAACATAACACATACGTGCCTAATAATAGAAAACGGGATTGACGTGTTGTTCTGGTCAGATCGCCCTGGCAGTTAATTTTGTTGCTGCAACAAGCGCATCAATAAGGTTTCCTGCTGGCTACGGGAAGGATTTGGGGGTGTCACATGGGGTTTAGACTGTCTTCAAGGTGGAGTCCAAGGAGGGGGAAGGAGATTCCTTTCCAGCCAAGAGTCTCTATTTACCTGGGAGCACCATGCAGCAATGGTGAACACATCCTCTCTGCAAACCAACCCATTAAGCTTTGCGTAATCCCTGGGAAGTAAGGAAATATTATCCCAGCACGGGAACAGAGACACCAAGAGACTCAGCCGTTTGGACCGGGTCAGGGAGTGGCATAGCAGGGCGCAGAACCCAAGTGTCCTAATTCTCAGCCTCAGCACTTTTCTGGCTGCAAAATGCTCCCACAAACCTGCACAAAAACGAGACTCCAATGCTGAGTTCGTAGCGCTTCAAGGCACGCCGACTTTGTACAGAAGTCCAATCACAATTACCATATCTGAGCTGAAAAAAAACCCCCTTCTATCTCAAGTCCCTGAAGATCGGCTGCTGCATTCATTTTTGAGCATAGGCAAAACAGTTCGGCGTTTGATGCTTTCAGAAAGGAGGTGGAGGTGGAGCAAAACTAGTTTTCTTTGGCCAGCTGTCCCGTTCCCCGACATAGATTTGCAGAACAGCAGGTCTGCAGCTGGTGGGGAAGCCCGAATTCACAGTGTTGGTCTGGCTCTTGTGCCTGTGCTAATTGCTTTCCCAATGAGGAGTTGTCCTCAGGATGGAGGAAGAGGCCACCACTTTGGCCATGCAAGATTGTTCCTATTGCACGTGACTAACACTGGGGTAGCATTAAATGCCCCAAATGGTGGACCTTCCCCCATGCCCCTTGGAGTGTGAGCTGCAGCCAGGTACATCTTGTGTCGAGCATCATCATCTCCTGAACATCTTGAGCCCAGTGGGAGGTGATCCACGTGCTCTGCTTTTTTCAGGTAGCACCAGTCTGAGTTGATGTTAAACTTTCACTTCAAACCTTGGCTACTTTCCTCTCCGGGCCTCTAGTTCCCTCTGCCCCAAGTGCTGCGTGCATCCCTGTTATAACCTGGTGCGGCTAATGGGTCTTTCCTGTGTTGAGTCAATGGAATGTCACATCTGGATGAAGTTTTCTAACAAAAAAGCTTCCTGTCCCCTTGTTCCCTTCCTACCCCTGCCGCGACAGTATTCCGCCTTTTCCCTCTTTCCTTATAAACCAGTGCCTCCAGCACCCTGCCCTTCTTGGGGTTGCACCAGTAATCGTGCCAGGATCGGGCAGTCCTGTGGTGTGCTCTTTGTGCACAGAAAGGCACTCTCTCCTCACTCTCTTAAGCATGCCTTTCGTTCCTTTATGCTCCCAGCTGAAAACTGCATTGCCTTTATTTGCTGCCATGTCGCCTTGCAATTGTGAAAATAAGTGGCCCAAGTCAGAATCAAGGCCAGGACACCGATCCATAAACGGTGCCTCCAACTTGCATCATATCAGATGACAACTCGGAGCCTGAAGGAGTCCCTGGAGTTGTCACAGCACCTTTCCCCTCATGGAGAAACTCAAGGAAGCTTCTGCACAACTGAATTTGGCTTGTGTTAAGTCCCCAGTGCAGCTTTGGAGCTGACCTTGCTGTCCCAGCTGCAGGGTCCCGGCACAGCCAGGCTCTGGGGTGCGGGGATTTGGGGTTGTGCATCAGACCCTTGTCTCTGTCTCTAATAACAATAAGGGGATTATCCCTCCAGGGGTGCTCTGCAAAAGGCGACCTGGAGCCCACGTCTTCGTCATGAGACGGTTAATTTTTGCAGCCGCACGCCTCAGCCCAAAGAGCCGCAATCTGCTGCGGGCCAGGGCTGCCGTACAGCTTTGCAGGCTGCAGCGGATCCTGTAATGTCCGTAGTTCATTAAGGATCTGCTGAGAAGTCAGTGCTAGACTCTAGTGCTCTGGGGGAGAGGGAGTCTGTGTGTCTGTTATATCTGGGCTTCCTTCCAGCATGAATAAAAAGCAAGCAGTGTGTCCAGAGATAGCACCATATTGGGTTTGCTTTATCTCTATCGGTTCATCTGCTCTGGAGGAGATGCCGCTGATCCCCGAGTAACAGTCACAAGTGCAAAGCCTTATTTCTCATCTCGAGCACTTTCTAGGCCAGATTTCATTACCACTCGCATTGGTGTAACTCTATTGACTCCATCTGTCCCGGCATGGAGCAGGCGCTGCCTAACCCTCCCAGCTCACATGGGAGGGAGCGGGGTACGATCCTCATTTTGCACACAGGCAAGACCGGGGCCCTGAGAAGATGAGTGACTTGCTCAGGTCTTCACAGAAAAAGGGGCCGAGCTCAAAACTAGGGTGCTCTGGGCCCTAGCCCACCCTGCAGCCTTGGCTTGTCCCCTGCCATTCCTCTCCCCACTCCCTACTTTGCTCATTTTCTTTCCCTGCAGCGGAGAGGCAGAGGAACGAGCTGCATGACTTCACTTTTGTTCACGGCCCATTGAACAATTAGTTTCAGTTTGGGTCTGATCTTCTGGCATTTGTTTTTTTGTTTTGTGACTATCGTGTGCCAAGGCAAACAAGGCAGCGGGACAGTTTGCTTTACCGGCAGTGATGGCAGCAGTGCAAGTGCCCACATCTCACTTGAGAGACCTTGTCTAGCTTGATTCAGACACGCTGCTGTGGCCGGATCGGGACCTGGGCTGAAAGGGGAGCCCTCGCGGAGGTGCTCCAGGTGGCTTGGGCTCATTGGGAACGGGACTGGAAGCCATCAGTTGAATTCCCGGTGGCCACCGAGCAAGCTTATGTGGCACCCAATTCTGGTCACTACCGACCCGGTCTGGATTTGGACTGTCCTTATCTTCAGAACCAGCTTTTCTCTTGTCTAGACCATCAGATTCAGGTGAAAAGAGTCCAGTTGTGTGGACAAAGCCCTGCCTTGGCCGGTCCCATCCAGGCAGGCTGTGTGGAAGGAGGGCCGAGGGGCCAGCAGGTGGGCATTGGTGCATGGCTCATCCCATCCTGCTGCGGGGAGCCCCTCTGAAGTCTCTCCCGTGACTGGCGTAGCCTTCAAAGCTTTGCAGCAGGCCTCTGAATATCAGGCTGCGGCAGGTCCCGGGAGTGAAAGCGATCTGGGCTGGCTGGAAAGCTGTCCCCCGCGCTGTCCAAGCGCAGCCTGAAAGCTGCTCCTCTGCAGCGGCTGGATTATGACGGGAGCTCAGATGCAGCCAGAGCGAGTGTTTACAAAGCCGGTTGATGACAGCCCTCGCCTTCTGGCATCGGCGCCGAGCCGTGCGGCCTCCTTTATGTCTCCTGAATGAAGTTTTCGCTTGCGTGCCAGGATCTGGCATGTTTACACGTCTGGGGAAGAATCAGTCACATGTCGCCTCTGCACTGCCTGAACTCCACTTCCCAGCATTGTTTCAGGGCTTTGCAGCCAGCAGAACAGCCTGGCCGTGGGCTGGCGAAGAAAGCGTCGCGGAGCTTGCCTTGCGGAGGGGGAGGCCGGAGACGTGGGCCAGCGCAGGGGGCACAAGGACCGGTGGGATGTCGCTGGCGTGGGTGCATCTAGCATGGCATAGATGTTAAAAGAGGGCAAAAGCACCCCAAGACTTCAGTTCCTTTCCAGCGATTCTCATTCCTCCTCCCATGCAGCTGGCACATCCATGCCTGCATCTCCTTCTCCCATTGAGCAGGATGGTTGTGACTCCCGGCACCCTGCAGTTGGTAATTTATGTTCTTATTATTAGGCCCAGCCTTTGCATCCTTCACGTCCCTGTAGATGGTTGCCTCCATTGGCACCTGTATGTCCCAGTTGCATGCTCCACGGACCTGGAAATACCGGTGTTTGCAGCAGCCCCTTCGTGCGTGCTCCTCGCTACATGCTGGAGGTGTCCAGTCTTTTCTAACACGCTCTGTTGGCTTTATGCTTCCCATTGCCTCTTTGCATGGTGAGATCTATTAGTTTAGTTGTGTGACCACCCCATTAGCTGGTCTAACTAAAGCTGGGGGCAAATAGTCATTGAGGATTGTTTTTTTCTTATTAAATAAAGCACCAGTGGCAGGGTTCCTATGAACAAGAGTAACGTTAGCCTCCGTGCAGGCTTGGCTGATGTGAGCCCAGTGCTCTTGCAACGAGCTGATAGCCAGCTTGGTCAGGAAATCCCCGCAGCGGTCCTCTCTACCATAATACATTGCACAGAAACATCCCTCTAGCACTGTCGGTGTGGTTGGTACGTTTCCAGGGCTTCACCATGCAATGCTAGGAGAGGCTGAAGGTTTCCTGAGTGGTGCTGAGCTCCTCTTTTTCCCTTTGAGCAGTTACTGCAACACTACCGGATGCTGTAAAGACAACTAACCCTTCTTGTGGTGCAAATCCTGTTCTCGGCCGTGTGAGTGTGACCCTTAGAAATCACTAAGCTCACGTTTCTGAGAGCAGCACCCAGCCCAGGACTGTCAGGGGCTGTGTGGGACAAGGAGGTCACTTGGGCTGGCGAGATGCGGGACAGGGAGCTGCTATCCTGAATGTTTAACATCCTGCTCGGATCTGCAGTCCTCTCTACAAAACCATGAGCTGGCGAGTCCCCGCGCCGCGGTTTGCCCAGGGTAGATAAGGTCTGACGCAGCGAGCGATGACACCCGATGGCTCTGAGTCTGGAGGAAGGACAGGGGAGAGGGAGGCCAGAGGAAGGTTAAATCAACTCCATTTCCCAACCCTGATCCCGATCACAGTTATGACACCCTATATCGGATCTAAACCACTGACCCAGTGGAGTTGCTCCAGAATCCCGCTGAGATCAGGGCATCGCCCCACGTGACATCCCTGAGGCTCTGTGGTACCCGCCTCCCCTCTCCTGCAGCGGGATGCGGGGGTCACATCGCCAGCAGCCTCCTCTCCTTGCTCCAGAGCTGCAGAAAGGGGAGCACTTGCAGATGGCACGGGGGAAATCAGCATGCAGGAAGGCCGGCGATGGATAGGAGCGGGCCGAGCCCTGCCAGCTATCGAGCCGCATCTCTGCTCTGTGGAGAGAAGGCATTTCCTGTAGCACAACATCTGCTGTGTGAAGTGGCCTCTCAAACTCGGCTGGATCGGGAAGCGCGGCACGCAGCCTGGCCCCTTTTCTCCGTGCACGGGTACTTCAGGCTCTCTGTGCCTGGCTGTGGCACCACCTGCCCTCACTGAACCAATACTGTGCGCCTTCAACAAGGTGCACCTTGTGTGGAGCAGACATCTGGCTGCATTGCACCAGGCCAGCTGCCCTGCTGCAGGAGAGGAGGGGAGGCTGGCCTGGTGTGGGATGTGGTGGCAGGAGGTTGCTTTGTCGCGTGCTAGGGAGCTGAAAGTGGATTGTGCTGGGATGGAGGCAGCTCAGACAGGCTCCTTTCATCAATCCAGGCCATCTGCTTGCAGCACCCCCCGGCATCAAGCTTCTTTCACCCTTGCTCTCCTTGCACCTTTGATTCCTAGGAGCAGAGTCCCATGAGCTAGGGAGGAGAGAGGCTCATCCTAACGCTAGGGAGGAGAGGTGCTTTTCCCGTGGTTGACATGGGGCCAGGGGTCCCAGGAACCCTGCTGCCTCCTCATGCCCTATCCCCAGGAACAGGTTGCAGAGATTGTATTAGGGTTTGCTTCTGAATAAAATCAGCATTCACCTTTCAGTCCTTCTGAAGCTAAACCCTGCACTGGCAGTGAGCCACAACTGGGTTCTGCTTCCTAAGGGAAACCTTGCCAAGAGCTGTGGGATGCCCTTTGAAGACGGAGAAGCAAGCGCCATAAAATTATGCAGCCTTATTATTACTATTATTTGTTCTCCAAAAACATCTGAGACCTCTCCTTCCCCCCTTAAAATGAGGGTGGCTTTTGAAAGCAGTCTCGGTCTGATCTGCCATGCAGCAGAGCGGGACCCCATGTGAGTGTCCTGCGGTGATTGACTCTTGTCCGTCCTGTCTAGCTGGGTAGGAGCCGTGTCGTGTGTTAGCAAAGCCACTCTCCTGTATTGCATTTGAGGCTTTTCAGCCTGCAGTTATATTGTGCATAATCCAGCTAAGAGCAGTCAGGGGTGAGCGTAGGTCTTCAGAGGATGTGGACATCGGTGGTGGAAGCAAGTTACCCAGAGAGGAAGGAAGGGCTCATATTGGCAGCAATGGGAGAGGGAACAGGGCTGACAACCAAGAGTTGCACTTGCTAGGGAATGGGGAAAGTCCTGTTACCAAACTCACTAACAACCTACCTGGAGTTAGGTAGCATCTGATGGAGATTGATGGTGGGGAGGAGGGTGGGGAAATGCCTCACTGTTATTTAACCCTCTCCGATACCTGCTGTTTAAAGCCACGCTGCTGGGGCAGATTCTCGGCTGGTGTCAATCTGGCCTCTGTCCTGTCCCATAGGAGGCACACGTGGACCTCTGGGCCAAGTGCAACTTAGGTCTGACTGATCCAGAAGCCAGCAGGCCAGATCCCCCGTCAGGATGAGCGGTAGATCCGGCAGTGAGGATCTTCTCCACTCTCTTCTGAAAAGGTTCAAACTAAGTTATCAGTTCCTTGCAGTGAACCAAGAGCTGCAGGTGCCTCCATCTCTTTGTCTGGGCTCACGCGCTGTCTGAAACCATGGCATCTGGGTACCTTGTCATGGAAACCATGGCATCTGGGTACCTTCTGTAAGAGCTGGGCGCATCTACTCCAGTGTAAGTGCCTGCCTAGTGAAACCTGGTAAATCTGACTATCCTTTTCCAGTCCCTCTCCAGAAGTGCGCTTCACGGCTGTCTCCCAGGTGCACCTGCATTGTAGTGCGGGCTGCAATGATTGCAGGGCATTATGTACCTTTGCACGTGCATGCACACTCCTGCCTAGATGCCAAGCTGATGGGCACCTTGCAAATAAACACCTAACAGAGGATGGTCTTCCAGAGCAGTGATGCTCAACCAGGGTGCTGTGAGATCCTTTCAAGGGTGCGGCAGGGTGCCATGCAGTATTTGCTCATCTAACAGTGCTAACATGATAGATCAAACTGGAATCCATTGAGGCAAAACCATTCTGCCCTGCTGTGGTCTTCTGAGTCCTTTGCAACAGGAGAATTGCTCTAGTATCTCTCCATAGTCAAAAAACAAGGGAAAGCTAAGAGCTGACATTTTCCGAGGGACACCGGACACGTCTGCAGCACCACATGCCGCGCGTTCAGTTGTTCTCTGCGCTGCAAGGGAGCGTTGCAGAGGGTTTTTTGACCTCCTGTGGATGCAGCCTAAAAGGGCTGAGAGCCTCGGGTCTAGAGAAAGACCCTCCCTTTGCCTGATCTGCTCTGGGATGGGAAAACACAGCCCTTCTGCACCAGTGACACAGTGCAACTGTTTGGCACGATGGGGGTCACTCCGCAGCAGCTTATGCCTAGGGTTATGTAAATATTTTCCGTACAGTCGTTAATGATCCCTCTCTGCCCCACTGGGAGTCAGAGGACAATGAGACGTGTTAATAATGGCCACCAAAGGGACTGCTGTTTCCCTAGCTATGGTAACGTAAAACTGGAGAGCAATATGCTGTGGGGGAGTCTCGCTGGACTGGGGACAGGCTGTCGTTTCCAGTCGCAGTGTACAGCTGCACCTCTTTTAAAGAGGGGGAAACCGAGTGTTGTGCTGCCAGTTGTTTTCTTGGTGCAGGGATCGTGAGAGGGGATTTGTTTGCAGGTGTAATCGCTTTTCCCCCGTGCGATGGTGTAAATGTCATCTAGTGCCCCACAGGCTTTCTTTTGAACTGGAGTGTGTCCATCACAGCTCAGTTCAGGGTGCACATGTTGGGGTGGATCTCAGGTTAACGCTGACTCTTTGCACATCTCCTGAGCCGAGCAGGACTGGACCAGACCTCAGCAGGCATAGTGATTGCAAAGGCTGCCCATGCTCCAGCTTCACCGCGGGAGGAAATAGGAGGGAAAAGCTGGGCAGGAGAAGGCGCAAAGCCTTGCCTCCGGCACAGGGAGCTAGGATCATTTAGCAAATGTGGCAAGAAGAAAGCTGACAAACCAAGTGCAAGGATTCCCGTGTTACGTCCCCGACGGCATGGGATGTTTCTGGTGTCAGAAGGCGCTGATCGGGGGTCCTTTCCATCTCAGCTGAAACTTGGGGTCGAGGCAAAAACAGGTGTGAGGACTAGGCTGGGGCTGTGGGCCAGGCAGATGAAGGGGTGACAGCATGAGCAAGTGCCAAAGTCCCCTTTCCCAGTGCATTTGGGAGAGGTGGTGACACCAGCTGTCGGTCTGCCTGCCAATCTGTCGTTCTTGCTCTCTCACGTGCTCGCACACACACTGGGCACATGAGTGTCTGTGAACACTGGGCTGGGCAGATAGCAGGAGAATTCAAAAACCCACAATTTAGTCTGTACAAAAGCTCATGATTTTTATGCTAGTCTCATGATTTGCTGGTGTGTTAGACTCCAGCGGTTTGAACGGTTTGCTTGACAATCCTGGGGCCTGGGGGCAGTCACTGCTAGCTCGGGTGAAGTCTGTGTAAGCAAGAAGTGTGCTGGGCCCGTATACCTCTCAGGCTTTATGCTTGATATGCAGGATTCACCATCGGTAACTAGTGCAAGACGGGTGGGGCACCTTGCCCCCGAGCTCTCCCTCACCCACTTGCAATTCGAGGCCCTTTTGCTGTCATACGAACGTTGTGCTTCAGTCCAGAGCATGGATTGCTAAGTTCAAGTCCATGGGTCTGAAGACAGGGAAATCCTACCCCCCTGGTGAGGCCTAATGAAGCAGGTGAGTGCTTTGTCTCTGCTTTCAGAGAAATGCTCTTCAAAGCATCTCTGCGCCTTTTTCTCTTTTTTCTCCATCAGTGCAGCTCCGTTTTCTCCATCCGTGCACCTTTATCTCCCGTGTGCCCAATAGATCTCAAACCAACTGCATTGGTGCTAAAAGCACACGCAATTGGAGGCCCGCTTTGCACCCCTGTAGCTTAAACCTCTGAGTCTTGCTAGGATGCAACGTGTGATCCTCAGAGGGGCAGGTCTGGAGCGGGCTGCTCGGATGCAAGAAAAGTCAGGGCTGTTCCTCAGCCATCTCCTCTGCTTTTGCTGGGAGCAGTACAATTTCTTCTGAAGCTTTCCTTGCCGCAGGGACGCGGGTCCCCTGGGCCTGGTTTGTAAAGACCCCTTGTATAGATCATTCACAGCACAGGCGCTGACATGGGGAGGAAGCGCGGCAATCAAAGGGAGACTCCGGGAGATCAGGGAGCAGCACATTTCATCTGCTCTTTGTTGTGGGGAGCCCAGGCATGAGGGACGCTGTTCAGATGCATCTGCAGCCAGGCTCAGGCAAACTGGAGGAGCTCAGGGAGTTCACTTAGGGACTTGAGAGCTGTGGCAGCTCTCCCCCAGTTGCTCTCCAGGCCCATGGGCTCTGTTTGCACACTCAGGTTCCCCTCGCACCTCCACCGGCAGCGATCTGGGGGCATTGCCTGGAGAGACTCTGGCCCAGCTGCCGCCAGATGAGGGAGAATTTACAAACAGGACAGATGAAAGTGGTCAAACCCAAGCTGCTTTTTTATCTCATGTTGTTTCTGGCACCTCTTGGGTAGGCTGCATGGAGTTCATTAGCTGTAAGCACAGGCCAGAGCCATCTCGGTACGTAATTCTCTGTGCTGTGATGGCCCCGCGGCCTGATGATCTCAGGAGGAAGCAGAGAAGTTAATGTAACAAATTTGTGCCTGCCTGGAAATGCCGGTTGCCTTGAAGCTGCATGCTGGGCCCATCTGGAATAATGCAGCATTAACAGGGGTAGAATAGGGATGCTATTGCTACAAAGCCCCCGAGCCTTTGCGGCAACCTGCGTGAGAGCGCTCTTTGCCCGTCAGCAGCACGGGGCCTCTGCCTTGCCCGGCACCACCTAGCAGGGGGCATCCCATAGGCTAGCCCATTCCTCATTGCTTTATTGAATGGGTTCGTGATTAAGGGCTGGGCCTGAAAGGAGAAAGGCTTAGGATCTGTTCCCATCACTGCTACGGGGAGAAATGATGTGTAAAGGGCTGCAAATGATATGCACAGCAATTGCCTCCCTTGCTAACGAAACACAGCCATGTCTGGAAAGGAATGAGGCAACTGTTGACTAGCGCACGGCAGCTTTGGGCTGAAGAAGAGGACGGCTACCCCGATGTATTGAAACTACGGGGTTGATTTAGACAATAATATGCATCCCCCCCCACAGGGAGTAGCCCCCAGTGCCTTGCCTAGGCTGGGAAGGGCAGCTCACTCTTTCTCATCACTAATACCACCCCACTGATGGCAGTCGTGTTGGGACGTGGCCAGGACCGTAGGGCAGCAGTGCCCCCACTGCTCTGATATGCACCACAGCTGCATAGCTCTTTGTCAGGGGCAGCATCCAGTCCCCTGCAGCTCCCTCGCCCCAAACGCCCCCAGCCTGGGTGCTGATCAGGGCCACCAGCTCTTTCCCGTTCATCAGCAAACCCCAGGCTGCCGTTCCAGCAGAAATAGAGCGTTTGCTCCCACCCTAAATGATCATAATCCCATGCCTCCTGCACTGCAAATAGCATTTATAGAGGCGTTATTACCTGCGCTGCTTTGGGCAGCAGAAGTTTCACATTACCTTGTGAGCGGCTGGTTTTTCCAAGCGTCTTGAGTAGCTGCGTATCTCCCCGCTCAGTAATATCCTGGATGCTCCCAGGCCAAGTTACAGGGAGGGAGGATGACAGACTTTCCTTAAGCAATCAAGAACCCCCCC
This sequence comes from Alligator sinensis, assembly GCF_000455745.1. Lineage (NCBI taxonomy): Eukaryota > Metazoa > Chordata > Crocodylia > Alligatoridae > Alligator > Alligator sinensis. The sequence continues at coordinate 7,910 of NW_005843256.1, read as the reverse complement.
CCCCCCACCACACGTTTCAAAACCCCGGGGCCGGCAA